>NC_060188.1:79250950-79552617 GCF_021184085.1 Oncorhynchus gorbuscha | reverse complement strand
AGCGTTAAACATGTGGCCTCCACTCCGTGCTAAACCTGGGGATGCTATTGTGCATTTAAATGAAGGATCTCTTGAGGCCAGTTTACCGTCGGAAGGAGAAGAGAAGTGGAGAAAGAGACACGCAGAAGAAAGCAAAGCCGCTGGTTGTGAATGCATCGTCACTGAAGGGACTTTGGCAAAGCTTGGTCCAGGGGGCGAAGAAATAACCTTTTCTTTCTTTCTCTGACGTCCATCTGGGTAAATCAGTGACTGGCTGGCTTCGCTGCCGTGATAGAACATCCTGACTGGGCCTCCCGTCACCGGTCACCAACTACAGGAGTTAGCGGACATCCCTAATAAATAAACTCCCTGAGCATGCCAACATTATGACTGGGCCTCCCATCACCGTTCACCAACTACAAGAGTTAGCGGTCACCAACTACAGGAGTTGGACATCCCTAATAAATAAACTCCCTGACATCCCTAATAAATAAACTCCCTGAGCATGCCAACATTATGACTGGGCCTAATAAATAAACTCCCTGAGCATCCCAACATTATTACTGGGCCTCACCGGTCACCAACTACAGGAGTTAGCGGACATCCCTAATAAATAAACTCCCTGAGCATCCCAATATTATGACTGGGCCTCCCGTCACCGGTCAACAACTACAGGAGTTAGCGGACATCCCTAATAAATAAACTCCCTGAACATCCCAACATTATGACTGGGCCTCCCGTCACCGATCACCAACTACAGGAGTTAGCGGACATCCCTAATAAATAAACTCCCTGAACATGCCAACATTATGACTGGGCCTCCCGTCACCGGTCACCAACTACAAGAGTTAGCGGACATCCCTAATAAATAAACTCCCTGAACATGCCAACATTATGACTGACATGCTCAGGGATCAGGCAGCAGGGCTACTGGTACCAGCCAGAGGGTGAAGAGACCCAAGGACAGAGGAGAATGAGGAGGACACAGCACAGGCCCTTACTGGAGCGTAGGCCCTTACTGGAGTTTGTTCTGTTGTCCGTCCATATTCAGGACTGTCTTTTACCCCGGGCCCTGGCTCTTTCTGTGGATCTATGGAAATATCATGCAGTCACACTGGCACCTGGGAGGGGAGGGGATGGCCCTTGGCTTCAGGGACCCTGGCAGGAGATGCTGAAGCTCCATATGGCTCCTGACCACCATGAACCATCACGCTGCATCAGACCTCATTGCCGACTGTTTAGTGTGTGTTCAGTGTGTGTATTGTGTTCAGGGATGGAAGAATAGAATAACACAGGAAGAATCTCCGCACCAGGTAGAGTGGAGATGCTGACTCGGATATCCGGAGGCGTCTCTGCATAGCCTTTGGCAAAGAATATATCTCTTTTGGCATAAGGAAAGAATGTACACTGCATCTGTCACGAATATTACCGAAGGTGGCTCCCCTTCTTGTTCGGGTGGCACTCGGCGGTCGTCATCGCCGGTCTACTAGCTGCCACCGATCCTTTGTTCTGTGTTCGTTTGGTTTTGTCTAATTGGTTTCACCTGCTCATTGTTTGGTTGTTAGGGTGGGGTTATTTAAGTTTGTGTAGCCCTCTTCTGTTTGTGCAGGCTTGTTCTTCTGTATTTGTGAGAGGTGTTAGTGTTTTGTTGGGTTTTCTCGCTGTCCTGGTATTTTACCTAAGGGTACTTATTGTAGTAATAGTTACACCTGTTTGGGTATAACTATTTTGTTCCTTTGATTTTGGACATGAAAGCGTGTTTTTTCCCGCATCCTTTGCTCTCTGCGCCTGACTCCACACCCATTCACTCATTGAGCGTTACAGCATCAGTGTTTTTCACCGTTGTCTGTTATCTAACAATCTTTCTTGACCAGTGTAGTCAGAGTTACTGGCCTGGTTTAGACTGCAGACAAAATGCTTTTTAGGTCTCCGTTCTGTCCATTTTGAAACACTCCCTTGGGCAAATCTTTCCACTTTCCTTTCCTATTCCTTTGTTATCCTTTTTTAGTTAAAGATACTGAAAAGGTATCTAAAGATACTACTACATTTCCCCTTCTCTTTCTCACTTACTCGTTCGGATAGATCTATATCTTTTAGTTTTTTCTCTCTATGTTTTGTTCCGCTGCAGGAGTGGAAATGAAGAGAAGCTCATGGCCCTGCTCACTCCGTTAAACGTCAACTGCCACGCAAGTGACGGCCGCAAGGTAAGAGTTCACTCAGTCAGCACACACAACTGTTACTCAAGCAATCTCCACTTAAACTGTGATATTCAAACCAATTTGTATAGTGGAATGGACCATTGCTCCAATACAATCAAGTATATTTGAAATAGTCATTGACCTATATATTTTTAACCTTCATTTAACAAGACAATTAAAAACACATTCTTATTTATAATAATGGCTTAGCAAGAGGCAAAAGGCCTCCTGTGGGGACGGGGAATGGGATCAAGAATAAAATGCAGAACAAAATGCACATCACGACAAAAGAGACAACATGGTTGCAGCACAAAAAAGTGCAGACTGTCAGCTTTAATTTGAGGGTATTTTCATCCATATCAGGTGAACCGCTTAGAGGTGTTTTGTCCGTAGTACAATACTTTTGGAGCGCACTGTATGTACAGGGCATTCAGGAAGTATTCAGACCCCTCCCTTTTTGCCACATTTTATTACGTTACAGCCTTATCCTATAATTCATTAAATATTGAATTATACACAATGACAATGCAAAAACAGGTTTTTAGAAATATTTGCAAATGTATTTAACCTTATTTACATAAGTATTCAGACTGTTTGCTACGAGACTTGAAATTTAGTTCAGGTGCATCCTGTTTCCATTGATCATCCTTGAGATGTTTCTACAACTTGATTAGAGTCCACCTGTGGTAAATTCAATTGATTGGACATGATTTGAAAAGGCACACACCTGTCTATATAAGGTCCCACAGTTGACAGTGCATGTCAGAGCAAAAACCAAGCCATGAGGTCCAGAGCTCCTCTGTGGAGATGGTAGAACCTTCCAGAAGAACAATCATCTCTGCAGCACTCCACCAATCAGGCCTTTATGGTAGAGGGACCAGATGGAAGCCACTCCTCAGTAAAAGTCACATGACAGCCTGCTTGGAGTTTGCCAAATGCCACCTAAAGGACTCTCAGACAGTGAGAAACAAGATTTTCTGATCTGATGAAACCATGATTGAACTCTGTCCTGAATGCCAAGCGTCACGTCTGGAGGAAAACTGGCACCAACGGGGAAGCATTGTGGTGGAAGCATCATGTTGTGGGGATGTTATTCAGTGGTAGGGACTGGGAGACTAGTCAGGATCGAGGGAAAGATGAACTGAGCAAAGTACAGAGATCCTTGATGAAAACCTGCTCCAGAGCTCACAGGACCTTAGACTGGGGCGAAGGTTCACCTTTAAATAGGACAACGACCCTAAACACACAGCCAAGACAACGCAGGAGTGGCTTTGGGACAAGTCTCTAAATGTCCTTGAGTGGCCCAACCAGAGCCATCATCTCTGGAGAGACTTGAAAATAGCTGTGCAGCGACGCTCCCCATCCAACCTGACAGAACTTTAGAGCGTCTGCAGAGAAGTATGAGAGAAACTCCCCAAATACAGTTTTGCCAAGTTTGTAGAGCCATACACAAGAAGACTTGAGGCTGTACTCGTTGCAAAAGGTGCTTCAACAAATTCCTTAGTAAAGGTTCTAAATACTTATATAAATGTGATATTTCAGTGTTTTACTTTTTAATACATTTCTAAAATTTCTAAACGGTTTTTGCTTTGTCATTATGGGGTATTGTGTGTAGATTGATGAGGGAAAAAAACAATTTTGTACGTTTTAGAATAAGACTGTAATGTAGCAAACTGTGGATACAGTGAAGGGGTCTGAATATTTTCCGAATGCACTGTATATATAATGGTGTGTATAGACTATGGACAGTATATGAATAGAAAAGGTGTGTACAGCAGTAGTTATTTAAGATGAGCCTTGACTAGAATACATGACTAGATACTCATAGTGGATACCTGGCTACAGCTCCATTTTGTGATGTCCAGCATATTCAAACATTCCAGTTCTCCCAGAAAGTAAGCTTCCTGGGAATACTGTAGAATCATTTGTGTAGAGGGATTTATTTTGGGATCTCTGAGGGATTCCACAGTGAGATTCCAGTTCTTTGTATTCCCACATCACAGCAGTGTACTGTAGTTTGTAATTATGGCTATTGTGTGAGCAGTTAGCGTTCAATGACTCCTGATTCTCATTCACCCCTGGCTGTGTTGCCACTGTTGTGGCGTAGTACCTCTGCATCCTGTCCCTGTCTGCTTCAGAAGGAATGCAATGACATTTTGATTTTAATTGATTTCCGTGAGGGTGTGATGATAATGATAATCGAGACAATGATGCATATTAAAATTCAAATGAAGCTTTCACAAAGTTTGTCTCCCTCTCAAGTCCCTCTTCTTTATGGCCTCTTTTTCCTTTTAATTAAAGTGGCTCCAACTCTTCCTCCCTGAATAATTCTCTGCCTGACTGAGCGGTGCTGTTCCACTGGCGTGGCAGTGTTTATCGCTGGGCTGTGTTGGCCAGAGTCAGACCTCCGTGTTTATGAACAGAGGGAATGTCTTATCTTTTACAGTCTCTCTGTGCTAATGAGATGCTGTGTGCCGGACAATACAGCATGTGGATACAGAGATGCTGTTCTAATGCCGATGAGAGGGTTGCTCCTACTAGTTACATTGCTTTGTGTTGTTGGGTCCTCAGACTCTGTCTGATCGGTTAGTCCTTTGTGCTGGACTGGGATTCCTTGGTCATCTAAGACCACCGCTCTCTGTTTCCCTGCTACTATATAGCCCTTTAATTGACTGTCCAGTGATCACAGGTATTTTACCTAGGAGGGAGACCCAGGAGTTATAGAGGAGATTATGGGAAAGTGAAAGTTCAGCGTAATTCACGAGGCTCTTACATATTTCCAAGGGGACTTTTTTTAGGTGTTTAGGCTACATCTACAGTCTGTCAGGTGTAGTCTAGTTACTCGTGGATTATAATTACCTGGATCTCAGTTCCAGCTTGGCCATAAAAAGGGTGAGGACACCTGACCTTAATGTTAATATAAAAAACATGGTTTGAGAGAAACACTGAGTGAGTGCGTGAGAGAGCCTGTGCGTGATCTCTGTGCAAGATGCAAATAAGTGGGGCTACTGATTACCATAGTAATGATATTCTGAGGATTCTCCTTCCTCATATACCATTCCACTTATAATTTCTGTTGTCAAAGCTGATAAAGAAATGAACGATTCAACTGGAATGGAATTAAAGGCTCGCTTTGCGAGAGATGAGCAAACTTCAAAATATGCAAAGCTTGCTGAGGTTTTGGTTGTGCATTTTATTGCGGTATGTGCCATTCATGTTGTAGTTAAAGAAGTCAGTTTGTGACACCGGTGATTCCATAGAGATTCTACTGCTCAGGGCCAGTGAATGTTACTTTAATGCCCGTGAAGAGACTTGGCCTATATCTACAGTCAGTTAATCCTCAATGCTCTCACCTGTCTAGTTTAATTCCACATCCAGCTAATCTCTCCCTCTATACTTTGCTAAATAAATAAATCAATCAATCAAGTAAATAGTAAATCACACTTGCTCCTTGAACTCATTCTGTTCGCTTAATATATTTCCCAGGCTTTTCTCTCCCTCTCGAAGATCTGCTTGTTTTTGTTTCCTTAGTGATCTGTCTGTACAGTGGCTTCAGAAAGTATTCACACCCCTTGACTTTCTCCAAATATTTTGCTACAGCGTGAATTTCAAATCGATCATGTGTATATTGTGTGTCACAGGCCTATACACAATACCCCATAATGTCAGTCAGTGGAATTCTTTTTTAGAAATGTTTACTAATTTATTAAAAATGAAAAGCTGAAATGTCTTGAGTCAGTAACTATTCTACTCCTTTTTTTATGGCAAGTTCATGAGTAAAGATGTGCTTACAAGTATACTAATAAGTTGCATGGACTCACTCTGTGTGCAATAATAGTGTTTAACGTGCTTTTTTAATGACTACCTCATCTCTGTAATGCCACATACAGTTGAAGTTGGAAGTTTCATGGTCTTGACAGTCTTTAGGTGCTTTTTGGCAAACTTCAAGTGGGCTGTCATGTGCCTTATTACTGAGGAGTGGCTTCTGTCTGGCCACTATACCATAAAGGCCTGATTGGTGGAGTGCTGCAGAGATGGTTGTCCTTCTGGACAGTTCTCCACAGAGTGACCATCGGGTTCTTGGTGACCCCTCTGACCAAGGCCATTCCCCCCCGATTGCTCAGTTTGTCCGGGCAGCCAGCTCTAGTAAGGGTCTTGGTGGTTCCAAACCTTTTCACTTTAAGAGTAATGGAGGCCACTGTGTTCTTGGGAACCTTCAATGCTGCAGACATTTTTTGGTACCCTTCCCCAGATCTGTGCCTCTACACAATCCTGTCTCGTAGTTCTACGGACAATTCCTTCGACCTCATGGCTTGGTTTTTGCTCTGACATGCACTGTCAACTGTGGGACCTTATATAGACAGGTATGTGCCTTTCCAAATCATGTCCAATCATTTGAATTTACCACAGGTGGACTCCAATCAAGTTGTCAAAACATCTCAAAGATAATCAATGGAAACACTATGCATCTGAGCTCAATTTTGAGTCTCTTAACAAAAAGTCTGAATACGGGGGATCATGTGACCCTTGAACGAGATGGCCGCATGAACTAAGAACTCCGCTCAAGTAGTTTCCAATTCTTAATCTTACCTGCACTTCAAGTTTAAACTCCTTTACCTTTAGTCAAAAAGTAATGGCGGCTACAAAAGGTGACATTACTGGTAACATTTTTACCCGGACTCGAGCATTAGCGGCAAAAAGCCTCCAACAAGTAGCTAGCTTCAAAAAAAGCCTCCAACAAGTAGCTAGCTTCAAAAAAGCCTCCAACAAGTAGCTAGCTTCAGAAAAAGCCTCCAACAAGTAGCTAGCTTCAGAAAAAGCCTCCAACAAGTAGCTAGCTTCAGAAAAAGCCATTAGCCAGGAGAGAGGACCCGTCCCCCAGAGGCCCAACAAATGCTAACCTTGCACTCTGTCAACGACATCCTTTCTGAGCTGAGATCCCAATGTACAGAACTCAACATCAAATTAGATGGCATTAACTCTCAGCTCAGTGTGACAGGGGGCAAGGTGACAATCCTGGAAAATGGTTTGCCTGACATCAACAACAAGATGTCCAGGTGCCGCACGTTGATGGTTAAGGCAGAGAGGTAAATCCTATCCATGGAAAACTTACTGACAGGTGTCATGGAAACAATAGTATATGCTAAAAATAAAATAGAGTATCTGGAAGAGAAAACAAGAGGACCTAGAAAACGGGGGGCGAAGGAATAATTGTGTTCTATTAAATCTGGGGTAAAAATTGAAGAGGGAAACATGCCACTGATCCGCTACCTGCAAGACAAACTTCCCGAGTGGCTCCACCTGTCCACCGACAGGCCCGAGAGAGAGCTCACCGAGCACTGAGGCCCCCACCAGCAGCCAGACAACCACGCGCCCAATCACCATACGTTTCCTGAGATTCACCGACAAGGAACGAGTCCTACAGGCGGTGAAAATCAACACCATTACAGTGGGAAACGCCAAACTCCCTTTACACCAGGACCTGTCAGCTGGAAGGATCCGAAAGCGCCGAGAGTTTGACGAGGTGAAGAAATACTCCATTGACCGATGTATCTTTAGGGGATTCAAATACCCAACCGAGCTCAGGATTCTTCACCAAGGAGCCCTGCGACACTTCAAAACTCCCAAAGAGGAAAAACGTTTTTTGAAAGACAATCCTGGTCACCTAGAAATAGACAAATGACTAAAAGCGATTACTGTTATTACTAAAGAAGGTAAGACAACATATAGCCGCCATCCAAAGACCCACCCGCCCTGCTAAATGTCATTATAGCCGTCTAATCTATATTTATGTTCCTTTAGCTGAGAGGGATATGCTCTATAGCCTAACATTGTATAAACCGCGAGGTTCAAAGTGTGGGAATAAAGTAGCGGCTTATAGTCCGGAAATTACGGTAACCAAAGCATCACCAAATTTATATTGGGCAATAAAAAACCTAGGATCAATTTCTCCACTCTATCGAAACCTGATTCTAAGGGTGGTCTTGCCCTTCCCTCCCTTCAATTGTACTACTGGTCTGCCCAAATCTGCAACATGCTAACATGGATCACAAACAGACAAGAGTCCACATGGATTCAGATAGAAGCCCAATCCTGTGGTTCATTGCCCCTAAGCTCAATTATATGATATTCATTAATACCTTTAGTGAAGTGGGCAACATAGCAAAAACCTTTGTGCTTTACAGCACCCTACTAGCGTGGAGGGACTGTAAGAAATACCTGGCCATCTCCTCCCAAATATGTTCTCACTCGCCTATAGTAGGCAACCCAGACTTGCCAAAAGCCCAGAGGGATGCCAACTTTAATCTTTGGCATACTCTAGGAATCAGGACCTTTTCAGACCTATTTCATCAGAAAACCACTACACTGAAATCCTTTCAAGAGCTCTGCAGTGAATTCAATGTGCCAAGATCCCATTTTATTTTTATATCTTCAAATTAGACATATCCTTTCCTCATTTATTTCCAAGAGGAGGTTTAGAACTCAGCTGAATGAAGTTGAAACCCTTCTTGCTACAGCACAATCCATTAAAGGTAAAATCTCCTATATCTGTAGACCCCTTTCTGAAGAGGCGGCTCCTCCTTTACTCCTTTGAAAATAATCTGGGAAAAGGACCTTGGTCTGACTATCAGTGATGAGTTATGGGCGGAGGTTTGCAACAGGGTATACTGCTCCTCTACTAATGTAAAAATGAAATAATCTAATTACACATTTTTGTACAAATTTTATTACACTCCTTTGAGACTCCATAGAATGAAAACAGACATGTCTCCTAACTGTAAAAGATGTACCTCTGAAAGAGGAACCTATTTGCATGTATTTCGGGGCTGTAGAGAGATTTCCAGATGTTGGCAATCCATACATACTGCTGCACAGAAAATACTGATGTCCAGTTTGATATGACCCCGTGTATCTATATTCTTAATGCCCAGCAGGACATTGTTCTTGATCCTGACAGAGAATATTTGTTTAGAACTATTACATACTTTGCTAAGAAATGTATTCTTCTATTGTGGGCCTCTAATACTTCTCCTACATTAAAATGTGGATTGACCAGATTGTTGACTTTCTCCCTCTTGAAAAGCTCACTTATGACCTCCTCAAGAGACAGCCCAAGTTTGATAGACTCTGGTCTCCACTACTCAACTATATTTCAAATTGGACAGAGTGAATGGGGTGATTAGGGAAATGAGCAGATGCATTTTGTGTAAAGTTCTGTAAAAACTAATTATTTGCTCATAATCTCAGCTAAGGCTGGAAATAGCTAATAAGAACCTTGATAGTGCTGCTGCAAGTTTTTAGATATATTTTTATTTTTTCATAATTTTTCATTATGTTTATTATATTTTTATTTTATTTGTATTTCTTTTTTAAATTCTGTCACATCTGTGAATGTGGAATGTGTTTTGTTGGTTGATTGAAAAACGAGAACTTAATAACTTTAAATTAAAAACAAAAGGTCTGAATACTTATGTAAATAAGGTATTTCTATTTTCTATAAATTTGCAAAAATTTCTATAAACCTGTTTTCATTTTATCATGGGGTATTCTGTGTAGATTGGTGAGGAACATGTTTTGTTTAATCCATTTTAGAATAAGGCTGTAACGTAACAATGTGGAACACTGGCTTCTTAATTTACCTCAACAACCTGCTTCCAACCAGTCCCTTCAAGGCCCCTGGGAAAAGTGGGATGCGCTGAGGCTGAATGAACCGGTCCTGTCTCCAACCTCACCTTCTTTTCTGTGTCATCATGACCATCGTGGCTTTTCATAACCGTCATGACCATCGTGGCTTTTCATAACCATCATGACCATCGTGGCTTTTCATAACCGTCATGAACATTAGGGCTTTTCATAACCGTCATGACCATCAGGGCTTTTCATAACCGTCATGACCATCAGGGCTTTTCATAACCATCATGACCATCAGGGCTTTTCATAACCCTCATGACCATCAGGGCTTTTTATAAACGTCATGAACATCAGGGCGTTTCAAAGCTGTCATAAACATCAGGGCTTTTCATAACCGTCATGACCATCAGGGCTTTTCATAACCCTCATGACCATCAGGGCTTTTCATAACCGTCATGACCTTCGTGGCTTTTCATAACCGTCATGACCATCAGGGCTTTTCATAACCCTCATGACCATCAGGGCTTTTCATAACCGTCATGACCTTCGTGGCTTTTCATAACTGTCATGAACATCAGGGCTTTTCATAACTGTCATGACCATCAGAGCTTTTCATAACCGTCATGACCATCGTGGCTTTTCATAACTGTCATGAACATCAGGGCTTTTCATAACTGTCATGAACATCAGGGCTTTTCATAACTGTCATGAACATCAGGGCTTTTCATAACCGTCATGAACATCAGGGCTTTTCATAACCGTCATGACCATCAGAGCTTTTCGTAACCGTCATGACCATCAGGGCTTTTCGTAACCCTCATGACCATCAGGGCTTTTCATAACCCTCATGACCATCGGGGCTTTTCATAACCGTCATGAACATCGGGGCTTTTCATAACCGTCATGAACATCGGGGCTTTTCATAACCGTCATGAACATCGGGGCTTTTCATAACCGTCATGAACATCGGGCTTTTCATAACCGTCATGAACATCGGGGCTTTTCATAACCGTCATGAACATCGGGGCTTTTCATAACCGTCATGAACATCAGGGCTTTTCATAACCATCATGAACATCAGGGTTTGTAATGTTTTTTAACTTTTTTATTTAAAAAACGTTATTTAACCATTATTTAACTAGGCAAGTCAGTTAAGAACCAATTCTTATTTACAATGACTGCCAAACCCGGACGACGCTGGGCCACTTGTGAGTCCCATAGGGCGGCGCACAATCACGGCCGGATGTGATACAGCCTGGATTCGAACCAGGGACTCTAGTGACGCCTCTCGCACTGAGATGCAGTGCCCCACTCGGGAGCCCATAACCATCAGAGACCTTCATTTATAAACCATTTGTACCTACAAAATAGACCCCAAAACATGCGTGGGTCATTTTCACGCAAAAGTGAAAATGACATGAAAATGTGCTCAATTTCTCACAAACTTTAGACCATACGTACACAGTTTCTAGTAGGTGAAATATTGCATTGCAAGAAGGCAAGTAGATTAGTATTTTGGGCAAATGGGGTATATGATGGACACGTTTATTCATAACAATAAACAGGATAATAACCAGATGCAATTATTTGCCGTTAGTGAGAAACTAAATAGATTTTTTCTCTTATCTTTGCATTAAAAAAAAATGAAATGGGCTTCTATTTCCTAGCATATTATTTAGTTAATTTTCATGATCTCTGCATAATACATTCCTCACCTTTTCTGTAATGGTTTAGTACTCCCGAGGTAGCATAGGCCTACAACAAGTATACCATTAGTCCCCGCTCTCATTTAATTGGACCCATTTCACAGTCGTAAATAGATAAGCTATTTCAAGTATTTTGCTCTCTAGCTTCCGATCTGGAGCGCAGTTTATTACCGGGGGAACAGACGGTTGGAGGTTACTTCTGTAGCTTACGTCTGAATACTGCATTTTCAATTTTTGGGGGTAGACTATTGCATTTATACAGAATCCATCGGTTCTATAACCATTACAGAATAAATTATTCACCTTTTCTGACCGTGATTGGTTCATATTCCCTAAGTAGCCATAGCCTACAACAAATTACCATATGCATCACCTCATTTAATTGGGCTTATTAGATAGGCCATTTCAAGTATTTTGTTCTATGAATAAGATAGGGAGCGTGGTTTATAACACAGAATTTAACAGGTGAACTGACTTTTGATCTTTTGCCTTGAAGTGTGTATGGCTACCACGGTAACTAGACAATATTTTAGAATTCGGGCAGTGCAGCGTATAGGTTTGAGGAAAAGTGAATGCAAAACATTAGGCCCTTTTTTAAATTCCAACTATCGGTTTACAGGTCCACATCAATTTGCAAATGTTGTTCTTTCATAATCTTTTTGTGTCAGATAGCATAGCCCTACAACAAGTGTCACTGCAAAAGTGACATTTTACAAAGACATTTAATCAAGTCTGCTGTTTCCTTTAGAACTGCCTTGGCCTAGCTTCAGGATGGGGCTGATTTGTAACAGGGAACATGCATGTATATATATTTTTGTACGTGCGACCTTTTCAGAAATAGCGCACGTGGGTATTTAGTGTGTAATTTATGCAACGGTTAGAAATGATGCCCCGGGGCTTGTCATAACCATCACACACCCTCTGCATTCTGGGGCTGCCTTCGAAGTGTCATCCTCCTCTGCATATTGTACCGCAGGGGGAATGATAGAGAGAGCGTCTAGAAGAAATGCTTTGGTTAAGTGGGCTTTAGAATTTAGATGGATGGATGAATCAGGATCTCTGCATGTCTCTCCGTGACACCAGCTGGACGACGCAGGCACACAGGCTCTTGTTACTGATTCAGTCAGTTAATCAACTGGTGTACGCTGTCCTATAAAAGATGTTTGTCAGATTGTCATTTCTCTGATGGCACTTATGCTTCATCCGTTACCCTAGCGGGTCATGCAGCCTAGCTGGGCATGCAGCCTAGCTGGGCATGCAGCCTAGCGGGTCATGCAGCCTAGCTGGGCATGCAGCCTAGCGGGTCATGCAGCCTAGCTGGGCATGCAGCCTAGCGGGTCATGCAGCCTAGCGGGTCATGCAGCCTAGCGGGTCATGCAGCCTAGCGGGGCATGCAGCCTAGCGGGTCATGCAGCCTAGCTGGGCATGCAGCCTAGCTGGGCATGCAGCCTAGCGGGTCATGCAGCCTAGCGGGTCATGCAGCCTAGCGGGGCATGCAGCCTAGCGAGGGGGGCAGGTAAAGCGGTTAGAGCTTTGGGCCAGTAACCAAAAGGTTGCTAGTTTGAATCCTCGAGCCGACTAGCGGGTCATGCTGCAGCCTAGCGGGTTATGCAGCCTAGCGGGTTATGCAGCCTAGCGGGGCATGCAGCCTGGCGGGTTCTGCAGCCTAGCGGGGCATGCAGCCTGGCGGGTTCTGCAGCCTAGCGGGTCATGCAGCCTAGCGGATCATGCAGCCTAGCGGGTCATGCAGCCTAGCGGATCATGCAGCCTAGCGGGTCATGCAGCCTAGCAGATCATGCAGCCTAGCGGGTCATGCAGCCTAGCGAGGGGGGCAGGTAAAGAGATTAGAGCTTTGGGCCAGTAACCAAAAGGTTGCTAGTTTGAATCCTCTAGCCGACTAGCGGGTCATGCAGCCTAGCGGGTCATGCAGCCTGGCGGGTTCGGCAGCCTAGTGGGGCATGCAGCCTAGCGGGTTCTGCAGCCTGGCGGGTCATGCAGCCTAGCGGGTTCTGCAGCCTAGCGGGTCCTGCAGCCTAGCGAGGGGGGCAGGTAAAGCGGTTAGAGCTTTGGGCCAGTAACCAAAAGGTTGCTAGTTTGAATCCTCGAGCCGACTAGCGGGGCATGCAGCCTAGCGGGTTATGCAGCCTAGCGGGTTATGCAGCCTAGCGGGGCATGCAGCCTAGCGGGTTATGCAGCCTAGCGGGGCATGCAGCCTGGCGGGGCATGCAGCCTAGCGGGGCATGCAGCCTGGCGGGTTCTGCAGCCTGGCGGGTCATGCAGCCTAGCGGGGCATGCAGCCTAGCGGGTCATGCAGCCTAGCGGGTCATGCAGCCTAGCGGGTCATGCAGCCTAGCGGGTTCTGCAGCCTGGCGGGTCATGCAGCCTAGCGGGTCATGCAGCCTAGCGGGGCATGCAGCCTAGCGTGGCATGCAGCCTAGCGGGTTCTGCAGCCTGGCGGGTTCTGCAGCCTGGGGGGTTCTGCAGCCTAGCGGGGCATGCAGCCTAGCGGGGCATGCAGCCTAGCGGGGCATGCAGCCTAGCGGGGCATGCAGCCTAGCGGGGCATGCAGCCTAGCGGGGCATGCAGCCTAGTGAGGGCGGCAGGTAAAGCGGTTAGAGCTTTGGGCCAGTAACCAAAAGGTTGCTAGTTTGAATCCTCAAGCCGACTAGGGGGATCGCTCCCAGGTTGCCGTCAATAATGGCTGATCCCATGCCATGACCCCACTCTCCAGGGGTGTCTCAGGGGGAGTGGGATATGCAAAAAACACATTTCCATTTCACCACACATTGTACAGGTTACACATGTGTACATGTGTGAAACAGGACAAATATAAGCACCCCCTATTTGACCTATAATAGTCATAATTAGCTGGTGACTGCCTGGGTAATTAAGGGTCATTCATTGGTGTAGGGAATCCCTCCACTCCTCTTTTACCATTTGTTATTGTTGCATTGTCGAGAAAGAACCTGCAAGTAGGAATTTCGTTGGACGATGTATACCATGTGGAGGGAGCCCTTACATACAACTAATTATTTTTTAAATGAGCTCTAACCACTGGGGAGGACACCCCTCCACCTAAGTGTATGCATTTCTAATAGGAATTGTGGCTTTATGTTGATAGCTGTTTTACCGTGTAGATTGGAATGTCACCAGTTTTACCGTGTAGATTGGAATGTCACCAGTTTTACCGTGTAGAATGGAATGTCACCAGTTTTACCGTGTAGATTGGAATGTCACCAGTTTTACCGTGTAGAATGGAATGTCACCGGTTTTACCTTGTAGATTGGAATGTCACCGGTTTTACCGTGTAGATTGGAATGTCACCGGTTTTACCGTGTAGATTGGAATGTCACCGGTTTAACCGTGTAGATTGGAATGTCACCAGTGTTTGTCACCAGTTTTACCGTGTAGAATGGAATGTCACCGGTTTTACCTTGTAGATTGGAATGTCACCGGTTTTACCTTGTAGATTGGAATGTCACCGGTTTTACCGTGTAGAATGGAATGTCACCGGTTTTACCGTGTAGATTGGAATGTCACCTGTTTTACCGTGTAGATTGGAATGTCACCGGTTTAACCGTGTAGATTGGAATGTCACCGGTTTTACCGTGTAGATTGGAATGTCACCGGTTTTACCGTGTAGATTGGAATGTCACCGGTTTTACCTTGTAGATTGGAATGTCACCTGTTTTACCGTGTAGAATGGAATGTCACCGGTTTTACCGTGTAGAATGGAATGTCACCGGTTTTACCGTGTAGATTGGAATGTCACCGGTTTTACCGTGTAGATTGGAATGTCACCGGTTTTACCGTGTAGATTGGAATGTCACCGGTTTTACCGTGTAGATTGGAATGTCACCGGTTTTACCGTGTAGATTGGAATGTCACCGGTTTTACCGTGTAGATTGGAATGTCACCGGTTTTACCGTGTAGATTGGAATGTCACTGGTTTTACCGTGTAGATTGGAATGTCACCGGTTTTACCGTGTAGATTGGAATGTCACCGGTTTTACCGTGTAGATTGGAATGTCACCGGTTCTACCGTGTAGATTGGAATGTCACCAGTTTTACCGTGTGGAATGGAATGTCACCGGTTTTACCATCAACATTTACATTTACATTTAAGTCATTTAGCAGACGCTCTTATCCAGAGCGACTTACAAATTGGTGCATTCACCTTATGACATCCAGTGGAACAGTCACTTTACAATAGTGCATCTAAATCTTAAAGGGAGGGGGGGTGAGAGGGATTACTTATCCTATCCTAGGTATTCCTTAAAGAGGTGAGGTTTCAGGTGTCTCCGGAAGGTGGTGATTGACTCCGCTGTCCTGGCGTCGTGAGGGAGTTTGTTCCACCATTGGGGGGCCAGAGCAGCGAACAGTTTTGACTGGGCTGAGCGGGATCAATACCTGTGGAGGGAGTAAGAATACAAAACCACCAGCCGAGGATCAATACTTCTGCCCGTAATTCACATCAAAGCTGAAAGGTGTGTGTGGACACGTTTTACAATACTTTCGAGTACCAGAAGACCTCACAAGAATAGTAAACCAACTACAATTCAGTGAAACCTCAAATGTTTCACTGAGCCACAATTGACCTTTACCTATTTTCCTTTATTTTTCTAAATGTTTCTCCTTTTTCTTTATTCCTCGTTCGTACGTTCTGTAAGAAAGAAGGGATGTGGTAGAGTGCTGATGTAGTGGTATGTGTACTGCATGTCCTCCCTGAGACTGGGTCGTTAATATGGACTGTTTTGACTCATTTGAACCGTCTGCGAAAGCAGTCAGGCAAGTAAATGGAGGGTTGTTTTTGTTGTGGTTCATAGATAGTTGGTATCACCACTTACTGATAAATAAAGTCCATCTTATTTTACTGAGCTGATTATTCCAGCCATATAGTTTCCAATTAGTACACTCTGTACCAGGGGGAGACTATGCACTTCTCAGTTCTCTCTGTGTGCTTTGTACAGACTGCCTGTTAGCCTCCGACTCACTGAACATACATTTTCCTATTAACATTTTATCACAATAATTACCACTTCCACTCTGCTATCACATCAGCACAGGTAGGCTCTGATTTTCCTGTTGTGGTAATATTTACTTGACATATTTATGGTGTAAACATAAAGATTATATATAGCTGGTGTGAGTGTTAGAATTGGACTGGGAATAATCTGCGGCCAATGCTGAAAGTGTTATTTTCAACCCAATACACACTAGCAACTTTGAATGTTTTCTACTTGGGGATTGTGAAATTCTTTTGACATTTGTGTGGTTCAAATCAGGCGCTGATGTCATCAAGCCTCCTCAAGATTCTAAGGAGCAGCTGCTCCGCAGGCGGATGTGATTTCTAGAGCTTTGTTTCTGAAATGCTCTCGATCCATGTTTTGATCATATGATTTTTGTAGCGAATTTAGACTGCCTGCTCAGCTCTCTCCGACTACTTCCTGGTCGTGTCTTCTGAGTCCAGCCGTAATGGGAATAAAAGGTGGCAGAGAAGTAGCGTCTGGCACAGCTAATTACAACATCAAAGACTTAAGGATTAGGGAGTCGCTCTGTAGCCGTCATCAAAGACCCTTGTTTAAATGTTAATCATATTTCCAGATCAAAAGCTCTGTCTTGGTGTGGGAAGACTACCTTCGCCCATGGTTAGAATGTCTCTGTCGGTTTACAATGGGAAAACTGACAGTTTTAATGTGGTTATATTGTGCCTTTAAACAGCTTGGAAAATTCCAGAAAATTATGTCATGGTTTTAGAAGCTTCTGATAGGTTAATTGACATCATTTGAGTCAATTGGAGGTGTACCTGTGGATGTATATCAAGGCCTACCTTCAAACTCAGTGCCTCTTTGCTTGACATCATGGGAAAATCAAAATAAATCATCCAAGACCTCAGAAAACAAATTATAGACCTCCACAAGTCTGGTTCATCCTTGGGAACAATTTCCAAACGCCTGAAGGTACCGCATTCATCTGTACAAACAATAGTACGCAAGTATAAACACCATGGGACTACGCCCGTATCTTCCAGGAAGTAGGTGCGGTCTGTCTTCTCCCGATGAACCTACTTTGGTGTGAAAAGTGCAAATCAATCCCAGAACAGCAGCAAACGACCTTGTGAAGATGCTGGAGGAAACCGGTACAAAAGTATCTATATCCACAGTAAAACAAGTCCTATATCGACATAACCTGAAAGGTCTGTCTCCGCTGGAAAAGCCAGTGCTCCAAAACCGCCATAAAAATGCCAGACTATGGTGATACAGTGAATTTTAAGTGAAATAATCTGTCTGTAAACAATTATTGGAAAAATTACTTGTCATGCACAATGTAGATGTCCTAAACGACTTGCCAAAAGTATAGTGTATTAACAAGAACCTTTTGGAGTGGTTTAAAAACAAGTTTTAATGACTCCAACCTAAGTGTATGTAAACTTCCGACTTCAACTGTGTGTGTGTGTGTGTGTGTGTGTGTGTGTGTGTGTGTGTGTGTGTGTGTGTGTGTGTGTGTGTGTGTGTATATTGGAGGCCCATTATCAGCAACCATCACTCATGTGTTCGCCAATCCAAGTTAATCATTTTAAAAGGCACTTTAATGTGCTTGTCCTCTTGCTCATTGTACTCCCCTCCCACTCCTCTTTCTATTCTGGTTAGTGCCAGTTTGCGCTGTTCTGTGAAGGGAGTAGTACACAGCGTTGTACGAGATCTTCGGTTTCTTGGCAATTTCTCGCATGGAATAGTCTTAATTTCTCCGAATTAGAATAGACTGACGAGTTTCAGAAGAAAGGTCTTTGTTTCTGGCCATTTTGAGCCTGTAATCGAACCCACAAATGCTGATTCTCCACATACTCAACTCGTCTAAAGGCCAGTTTTATTGCTTCTTTAATCAAAACAACAGTTTTCAGCTGTGCTAACATAATTGCAAAAGGGTATTCTAACTGTATTAATTTTTTTACCTTTATTTAACCAGGCAAGTCAGTTAAGAACAAATTCTTATTTACAATGACGGCCTGGGAACAGTGGATTAACTGCCTGTTCAGGGGCAGAACGACAGATTTGTACCTTGTCAGCTCGGGAGTTTGAACTTGCAACCTTCCGGTTACTAGTTCAACGCTGTAACCACTAGGCTACTGTAACCACTATCCTTTCAAAATTATAAACTTGGATTAGCTATCACAACATGCCATTGGAACACAGGAGTAATGGTTGCTGATCATGGGCCTCTGTACGCCAATGTAGATATTGTATTAAAAATCTGCCGTTTCTAAAGGACCCCAAACTTTTGAAAGGTAGTGTGTATATATAGGCCTAGGTACCAAGGTGGATTAGTCGTGGCGACTGAAAACAGACAACAATCAAGACAATGAACTATAATGGTTGAGAAACACAGCAGCACAGTAGAGGTGTATGTAGCCTTTACTATGTAGAAGGCAGAAGAACACAGTCCATAGCAAATATATAAAGGACTATACAAAACATTAGGAACACCTTTCTAATGGGGGGCTTCATTTGGGACTCGAAGTACAATCTGTTCGGGAACAGAGATACTAACGTGTTTTTGCAACGAAACATATTTCATTAAACTGTTAACAGCCCCTATGCGCGCTGGAGAAAGGAATGAAACGGAGCGAGAAGGAGATGGACGCACATGGTTGTTAGATATTGTGTATAGCTAAATGTTGTGTCATCCAATTCATTATGAAAATATAATCAATTCCCTTTTACTAGGCTATTTAAAATCGCCCTGCACCACCGATGAACCAACTGCATGGCCTAGGGCTTTACGTTCTCTCCCAGTCTCGTGGACAGATCGCATAAGATAACCAGACCATCCAGTATGCATAATAATAGTCCACACTCAATGGCAGTGACTCGAATTTGTTTCATTTTGGAGTATAGTCTAGACCAATTATGTACCAAAAATATCTTACATTTACATTACATTTAAGTCATTTAGCAGACGCTCTTATCCAGAGCGACTTACAAATTGGTGCATTCACCTTATGACATCCAGTGGAACAGCCACTTTACAATAGTGCATCTACATATTTTAAGGGGGGTGAGAAGGATTACTTTATCCTATCCTAGGTATTCCTTAAAGAGGTGGGGTTTCAGGTGTCTCCGGAAGGTGGTGATTGATTCCGCTGTCCTGGCGTCGTGAGGGAGTTTGTTCCACCATTGGGGAGCCAGAGCAGCGAACAGTTTTGACTGGGCTGAGCGGGAACTGTACTTCCTCAGTGGTAGGGAGGCGAGCAGGCCAGAGGTGGATGAACGCAGTGCCCTTATTTGGGTGTAGGGCCTGATCAGAGCCTGGAGGTACTGAGGTGCATCGTTCCCCTCACAGCTCCGTAGGCAAGCACCATGGTCTTGTAGCGGATGCGAGCTTCAACTGGAAGCCAGTGGAGAGAGTGGAGGAGCGGGGTGACGTGGAGAGAACTTGGGAAGGTTGAACACCAGACGGGCTGCGGCGTTCTGGATGAGTTGTAGGGGTTTAATGGCACAGGCAGGGAGCCCAGCCAACAGCGAGTTGCAGTAATCCAGACGGGAGATGACAAGTGCCTGGATTAGGACCTGTGCCGCTTCCTGTGTGAGGCAAGGTCGCTCCGGATGTTGTAGAGCATGAACCTACAGGAACGGGCCACCGCCTTGATGTTAGTTGAGAACGACAGGGTGTTGTCCAGGATCACGCCAAGGTTCTTAGCGCTCTGGGAGGAGGACACAATGGAGTTGTCAACCGTGATGGCGAGATCATGGAACGGGCAGTCCTTCCCCGGGAGGAAGAGCAGCTCCGTTTGCCGAACCTCAGCTGAGGTGGTGATCCGTCATCCACACTGATATGTCTGCCAGACATGCAGAGATGCGATTCGCCACCTGGTCATCAGAAGGGGGAAAAGAGAAGATTAATTGTGTGTCGTCTGCATAGCAATGATAGGAGAGACCATGTGAGGTTATGACAGAGCCAAGTGACTTGGTGTATAGCGAGAATAGGAGAGGGCCTAGAACAGAGCCCTGGGGGACACCAGTGGTGAGAGCGCATGGTGAGGAGACAGATTCTCGCCACGCCACCTGGTAGGAGCGACCTGTCAGGTAGGACGCAATCCAAGCGTGGGCCACGCCGGAGATGCCCAACTCGGAGAGGGTGGAGAGGAGGATCTGATGGTTCACAGTATCGAAGGCAGCCGATAGGTCTAGAAGGATGAGAGCAGAGGAGAGAGAGTTAGCTTTAGCGGTGCGGAGCGCCTCCGTGATACAGAGAAGAGCAGTCTCAGTTGAATGACTAGTCTTGAAACCTGACTGATTTGGATCAAGAAGGTCATTCTGAGAGAGATAGCGGGAGAGCTGACCAAGGACGGCACGTTCAAGAGTTTTGGAGAGAAAAGAAAGAAGGGATACTGGTCTGTAGTTGTTGACATCGGAGGGATCGAGTGTAGGTTTTTTCAGAAGGGGTGCAACTCTCGCTCTTTGAAGACGGAAGGGACGTAGCCAGCGGTCAGGGATAAGTTGATGAGCGAGGTGAGGTAAGGGAGAAGGTCTCCGGAAATGGTCTGGAGAAGAGAGGAGGGGATAGGGTCAAGCCAGGTTGTTGGGCGGCCGGCCGTCACAAGACGCGAGATTTCATCTGGAGAGAGAGGGGAGAAAGAGGTCAGAGCACAGGGTAGGGCACTGTGAGCAGAACCAGCGGTGTTGTTTGACTTAGCAAACGAGGATCGGATGTCGTCGACCTTCTTTTCAAAATGGTTGACACAAGTCATCTGCAGAGAGGGAGGAGGGGGGAGGGGGAGGAGGATTCAGGAGGGAGGAGAAGGTGGCAAAGAGCTTCCTAGGGTTAGAGGCAGATGCTTGGAATTTAGAGTGGTAGAAAGTGGCTTTAGCAGCAGAGACAGAGGAGGAAAATGTAGAGAGGAGGGAGTGAAAGGATGCCAGGTCCGCAGGGAGGCGAGTTTTCCTCCATTTCCGCTCGGCTGCCCGGAGCCCTGTTCTGTGAGCTCGCAATGAGTCGTCAAGCCACGGAGCGGGAGGGGAGGACCGAGCCGGCCTGGAAGATAGGGGACATAGAGAGTCAAAGGATGCAGAAAGGGAGGAGAGGAGGGTTGAGGAGGCAGAATCAGGAGATAGGTTGGAGAAGGTTTGAGCAGAGGGAAGAGATGATAGGATGGAAGAGGAGAGAGTAGCGGGGGAGAAAGCTGGTTGGGACGGCGCGATACCATCCGAGTAGGGGCAGTGTGGGAAGTGTTGGATGAGAGCGAGAGGGAAAAGGATACAAGGTAGTGGTCGGAGACTTGGAGGGGAGTTGCAATGAGGTTAGTGGAAAAACAGCATCTAGTAAAGATGAGGTCGAGCGTATTGCCTGCCTTGTGAGTAGGGGGGGAAGGTGAGAGGGTGAGGTCAAAAGAGGAGAGGAGTGGAAAGAAGGAGGCAGAGAGGAATGAGTCAAAGGTAGACGTGGGGAGGTTAAAGTCGCCCAGAACTGTGAGAGGTGAGCCATCCTCAGGAAAGGAGCTTATCAAGGCATCAAGCTCATTGATGAACTCTCCGAGGGGACCTGGAGGGCGATAAATGATAAGGATGTTAAGCTTGAAAGGGCTGGTAACAGTTCTTAAATCAGTTTAGTTTTTTTGCCATGCGTAATATGCAGTAGGCTATTTATGGTATAATGGCACAATCCTCATTTTAATTCAGGTTATTTTGGGGGCTTTATCTCATAAGCCTATGCATATGGGTGTTTTGAATAAATCATCACCTTAGAAAGCTCTGTCCATTTCGTTTGAAACATAATCCACAATGACAAACCTGCTGTTGAACTTCTTTCTTCAAACTGAGCATCACGTTGAGTTTTAAAAGCATGATACTGTTTTGTTTGATGGGATTTTCAATTGCATTTGGCATCGATGCCAGTAGCACACTAGAACCCTGACTACCAGGCCATTAGGACCTGATGGTTGTTAGCAAGTTGGGTACTACCAAAGCACATCCAACTGTTCCGTGGAATTTTGACCAACTTTTGTTTTTGCTCTCTCTTTCTCTCAGTTTGACCAACGTTTGTGTTCGCTCTCTCTCTTTCTCTCAGTTTGACCAACGTTTGTGTTCGCTCTCACTCTTTCTCTCTGTTTGACCAACGTTTGTGTTCGCTCTCTCTCTTTCTCTCTGTTTGACCAACGTTTGTGTTCGCTCTCTCTCTTTCTCTCTGTTTGACCAACGTTTGTGTTCGCTCTCTCTCTTTCTCTCTGTTTGACCAACGTTTGTGTTCGCTCTCTCTCTTTCTCTCTGTTTTACCAACGTTTGTGTTCGCTCTCTCTCTCTGTTTTACCAACGTTTGTGTTCGCTCTCTCTCTCTGTTTGACCAACGTTTGTGTTCGCTCTCTCTTTCTCTCTGTTTGACCAACGTTTGTGTTCGCTCTCTCTCTTTCTCTCTGTTTGACCAACGTTTGTGTTCGCTCTCTCTCTTTCTCTCTGTTTTACCAACGTTTGTGTTCGCTCTCTCTCTCTGTTTGACCAACGTTTGTGTTCGCTCTCTCTCTCTGTTTGACCAACGTTTGTGTTCGCTCTCTCTCTCTGTTTGACCAACGTTTGTGTTCGCTCTCTCTTTCTCTCTGTTTGACCAACGTTTGTGTTCGCTCTCTCTCTTTCTCTCTGTTTGACCAACGTTTGTGTTCGCTCTCTCTCTTTCTCTCTGTTTGACCAACGTTTGTGTTCTCTCTCTCTTTCTCTCTGTTTGACCAACGTTTGTGTTCTCTCTCTCTCTTTCTCTCTCTTTCTCTCTCTTTCTCTCTGTTTGACCAACGTTTGTGTTCTCTCTCTCTCTTTCTCTCTGTTTGACCAACGTTTGTGTTCGCTCTCTCTTTCTCTCTCTTTCTCTCTGTTTGACCAACGTTTGTGTTCGCTTTCACTCTTTCTCTCTGTTTGACCAACGTTTGTGTTCGCTCTCTCTCTTTCTCTCTCTTTCTCTCTGTTTGACCAACGTTTGTGTTCGCTCTCTCTCTTTCTCTCTGTTTGACCAACGTTTGTGTTCGCTCTCTCTTTCTCTCTGTTTGACCAACGTTTGTGTTCGCTCTCTCTCTTTCTCTCTGTTTGACCAACGTTTGTGTTCGCTCTCTCTCTTTCTCTCTGTTTTACCAACGTTTGTGTTCGCTCTCTCTCTTTCTCTCTGTTTGACCAACGTTTGTGTTCTCTCTCTCTCTTTCTCTCTCTTTCTCTCTCTTTCTCTCTGTTTGACCAACGTTTGTGTTCTCTCTCTCTCTTTCTCTCTGTTTGACCAACGTTTGTGTTCGCTCTCTCTTTCTCTCTCTTTCTCTCTGTTTGACCAACGTTTGTGTTCGCTCTCTCTCTTTCTCTCTGTTTGACCAACGTTTGTGTTCGCTCTCTCTCTTTCTCTCTCTTTCTCTCTGTTTGACCAACGTTTGTGTTCGCTCTCTCTCTTTTCTCTCTGTTTGACCAACGTTTGTGTTCGCTCTCTCTTTCTCTCTGTTTGACCAACGTTTGTGTTCGCTCTCTCTCTTTCTCTCTGTTTGACCAACGTTTGTGTTCGCTCTCTCTCTTTCTCTCTGTTTTACCAACGTTTGTGTTCGCTCTCTCTCTTTCTCTCTGTTTGACCAACGTTTGTGTTCGCTCTCTCTCTTTCTCTCTGTTTTACCAACGTTTGTGTTCGCTCTCTCTCTCTGTTTGACCAACGTTTGTGTTCGCTCTCTCTTTCTCTCTTTCTCTCTGTTTGACCAACGTTTGTGTTCGCTCTCTCTCTTTCTCTCTCTTTCTCTCTCTTTCTCTCTGTTTGACCAACGTTTGTGTTCGCTCTCTCTCTTTCTCTCTTTCTCTCTGTTTGACCAACGTTTGTGTTCGCTCTCTCTCTTTCTCTCTCTTTCTCTCTCTTGTTTGACCAACGTTTGTGTTCGCTCTCTCTTTCTCTCTTTCTCTCTGTTTGACCAACGTTTGTGTTCGCTCTCTCTTTCTTCTCTTTCTCTCTCTTTCTCTCTGTTTGACCAACGTTTGTGTTCTCTCTCTCTCTTTCTCTCTCTTTCTCTCTCTTTCTCTCTGTTTGACCAACGTTTGTGTTCGCTCTCACTCTTTCTCTCTGTTTGACCAACGTTTGTGTTCGCTCTCTCTCTCTGTTTGACGAACGTTTGTGTTCGCTCTCACTCTTTCTCTCTGTTTGACCAACGTTTGTGTTCGCTCTCTCTCTCTGTTTGACCAACGTTTGTGTTCGCTCTCTCTCTTTCTCTCTCTTTCTCTCTCTTTCTCTCTGTTTGACCAACGTTTGTGTTCTCTCTCTCTCTTTCTCTCTCTTTCTCTCTGTTTGACCAACGTTTGTGTTCGCTCTCTCTCTTTCTCTCTCTTTCTCTCTCTTTCTCTCTGTTTGACCAACGTTTGTGTTCTCTCTCTCTCTTTCTCTCTCTTTCTCTCTGTTTGACCAACGTTTGTGTTCTCTCTCTCTCTTTCTCTCTCTTTCTCTCTCTTTCTCTCTGTTTGACCAACGTTTGTGTTCTCTCTCTCTCTTTCTCTCTGTTTGACCAACGTTTGTGTTCGCTCTCTCTTTCTCTCTCTTTCTCTCTGTTTGACCAACGTTTGTGTTCGCTTTCTCTCTTTCTCTCTGTTTGACCAACGTTTGTGTTCGCTCTCTCTCTTTCTCTCTCTTTCTCTCTGTTTGACCAACGTTTGTGTTCGCTCTCTCTCTTTCTCTCTGTTTGACCAACGTTTGTGTTCGCTCTCTCTTTCTCTCTGTTTGACCAACGTTTGTGTTCGCTCTCTCTCTTTCTCTCTGTTTGACCAACGTTTGTGTTCGCTCTCTCTCTTTCTCTCTGTTTTACCAACGTTTGTGTTCGCTCTCTCTCTTTCTCTCTGTTTGACCAACGTTTGTGTTCTCTCTCTCTCTTTCTCTCTCTTTCTCTCTCTTTCTCTCTCTTTCTCTCTGTTTGACCAACGTTTGTGTTCTCTCTCTCTCTTTCTCTCTGTTTGACCAACGTTTGTGTTCGCTCTCTCTTTCTCTCTCTTTCTCTCTGTTTGACCAACGTTTGTGTTCGCTCTCTCTCTTTCTCTCTGTTTGACCAACGTTTGTGTTCGCTCTCTCTCTTTCTCTCTCTTTCTCTCTGTTTGACCAACGTTTGTGTTCGCTCTCTCTCTTTCTCTCTGTTTGACCAACGTTTGTGTTCGCTCTCTCTTTCTCTCTGTTTGACCAACGTTTGTGTTCGCTCTCTCTCTTTCTCTCTGTTTGACCAACGTTTGTGTTCGCTCTCTCTCTTTCTCTCTGTTTTACCAACGTTTGTGTTCGCTCTCTCTCTTTCTCTCTGTTTGACCAACGTTTGTGTTCGCTCTCTCTCTTTCTCTCTGTTTTACCAACGTTTGTGTTCGCTCTCTCTCTTTCTCTCTGTTTGACCAACGTTTGTGTTCGCTCTCTCTCTTTCTCTCTGTTTGACCAACGTTTGTGTTCGCTCTCTCTCTTTCTCTCTGTTTGACCAACGTTTGTGTTCGCTCTCTCTAGTTTGACCAACGTTTGTGTTCGCTCTCTCTCTTTCTCTCTGTTTGACCAACGTTTGTGTTCGCTCTCTCTTTCTCTCTGTTTGACCAACGTTTGTGTTCGCTCTCTCTTTCTCTCTGTTTTACCAACGTTTGTGTTCGCTCTCTCTCTCTCTCTGTTTGACCAACGTTTGTGTTCGCTCTCTCTTTCTCTCTGTTTTACCAACGTTTGTGTTCGCTCTCTCTCTTTCTCTCTGTTTGACCAACGTTTGTGTTCGCTCTCTCTCTTTCTCTCTGTTTTACCAACGTTTGTGTTCGCTCTCTCTCTCTGTTTGACCAACGTTTGTGTTCGCTCTCTCTCTTTCTCTCTGTTTGACCAACGTTTGTGTTCTCTCTCTCTTTCTCTCTGTTTGACCAACGTTTGTGTTCTCTCTCTCTTTCTCTCTGTTTGACCAACGTTTGTGTTCGCTCTCTCTCTTTCTCTCTGTTTGACCAACGTTTGTGTTCGCTCTCTCTCTTTCTCTCTGTTTGACCAACGTTTGTGTTCTCTCTCTCTTTCTCTCTGTTTGACCAACGTTTGTGTTCTCTCTCTCTCTTTCTCTCTCTCTCTCTTTCTCTCTGTTTGACCAACGTTTGTGTTCTCTCTCTCTCTTTCTCTCTGTTTGACCAACGTTTGTGTTCGCTCTCTCTTTCTCTCTGTTTGACCAACGTTTGTGTTCGCTCTCTCTCTTTCTCTCTGTTTGACCAACGTTTGTGTTCGCTCTCTCTCTTTCTCTCTGTTTGACCAACGTTTGTGTTCGCTCTCTCTCTTTCTCTCTGTTTGACCAACGTTTGTGTTCGCTCTCTCTCTTTCTCTCTGTTTGACCAACGTTTGTGTTCGCTCTCTCTCTTTCTCTCTGTTTGACCAACGTTTGTGTTCGCTCTCTCTCTTTCTCTCTGTTTGACCAACGTTTGTGTTCGCTCTCTCTCTTTCTCTCTGTTTGACCAACGTTTGTGTTCGCTCTCTCTCTTTCTCTCTGTTTGACCAACGTTTGTGTTCGCTCTCTCTCTTTCTCTCTGTTTGACCAACGTTTGTGTTCGCTCTCTCTCTTTCTCTCTGTTTGACCAACGTTTGTGTTCTCTCTTTCTCTGTTTGACCAACGTTTGTGTTCTCTCTCTTTCTCTCTGTTTGACCAACGTTTGTGTTCGCTCTCTCTCTTTCTCTGTTTGACCAACGTTTGTGTTCGCTCTCTCTTTCTCTCTGTTTGACCAACGTTTGTGTTCGCTCTTTTCTCTCTGTTTGACCAACGTTTGTGTTCGCTCTCTCTCTTTCTCTCTGTTTGACCAACGTTTGTGTTCGCTCTCTCTCTTTCTCTCTGTTTGACCAACGTTTGTGTTCGCTCTCTCTTTCTCTCTGTTTGACTTTGTGTTCGCTCTCCAACGTTTGTGTTCTCTCTGTTTGACCAACGTTTGTGTTCGCTCTCTCTCTTTCTCTCTGTTTGACCAACGTTTGTGTTCGCTCTCTCTCTTTCTCTCTGTTTGACCAACGTTTGTGTTCGCTCTCTCTCTCTGTTTGACCAACGTTTGTGTTCGCTCTCTCTCTTTCTCTCTGTTTGACCAACGTTTGTGTTCGCTCTCTCTTTCTCTCTGTTTGACCAACGTTTGTGTTCGCTTCTTTCTCTCCAACGTTTGTGTTCGCTCTCTCTTTCTCTCTGTTTGACCAACGTTTGTGTTCGCTCTCTCTTTCTCTCTGTTTGACCAACGTTTGTGTTCGCTCTCTCTCTTTCTCTCTGTTTGACCAACGTTTGTGTTCGCTCTTTTCTCTCTGTTTGACCAACGTTTGTGTTCTCTCTCTCTGTTTGACCAACGTTTGTGTTCGCTCTCTCTCTTTCTCTCTGTTTGACCAACGTTTGTGTTCGCTCTCTCTTTTCTCTCTGTTTGACCAACGTTTGTTTCTCTCTCTTTCTCTGTTTGACCAACGTTTGTGTTCGCTCTCTCTCTTTCTCTCTGTTTGACCAACGTTTGTGTTCGCTCTCTTTCTTTTTGACTCTCTGTTTGACCAACGTTTGTGTTCTCTCTCTCTCTTTCTCTCTGTTTGACCAACGTTTGTGTTCGCTCTCTCTCTTTCTCTTCTTTGACCAACGTTTGTGTTCTCTTTCTCTCTGTTTGACCAACGTTTGTGTTCGCTCTCTCTCTTTCTCTCTGTTTGACCAACGTTTGTGTTCGCTCTCTCTCTTTCTCTCTGTTTGACCAACGTTTGTGTTCGCTCTCTCTCTTTCTCTCTGTTTGACCAACGTTTGTGTTCGCTCTCTCTCTTTCTCTCTGTTTGACCAACGTTTGTGTTCGCTCTCTCTCTTTCTCTCTGTTTGACCAACGTTTGTGTTCGCTCTCTCTCTTTCTCTCTGTTTGACCAACGTTTGTGTTCGCTCTCTCTCTTTCTCTCTGTTTGACCAACGTTTGTGTTCGCTCTCTCTCTTTCTCTCTGTTTGACCAACGTTTGTGTTCGCTCTCTTCTCTCTGTTTGACCAACGTTTGTGTTCGCTTCTCTCTTTTGTGTTCGCTCTCTCTCTCTGTTTGACCAACGTTTGTGTTCGCTCTCTCTCTTTCTCTCTGTTTGACCAACGTTTGTGTTCGCTCTCTCTTTTCTCTCTGTTTGACCAACGTTTGTGTTCTCTCTCTCTCTCTCTCTTTCTCTCTTTCTCTCTGTTTGACCAACGTTTGTGTTCGCTCTCTCTTTCTCTCTCTTTCTCTCTGTTTGACCAACGTTTGTGTTCGCTCTCTCTCTTTCTCTCTGTTTGACCAACGTTTGTGTTCGCTCTCTCTTTCTCTCTGTTTGACCAACGTTTGTGTTCTCTCTCTCTCTTTCTCTCTGTTTGACCAACGTTTGTGTTCGCTCTCTCTCTTTCTCTCTGTTTGACCAACGTTTGTGTTCGCTCTCTCTCTTTTGACCAACGTTTGTGTTCTCTCTCTTTCTCTCTGTTTGACCAACGTTTGTGTTCTCTCTCTCTCTCTTGTTTGACTTTGTGTTCTCTCTCTTTCTCTCTCTTTCTCTCTGTTTGACCAACGTTTGTGTTCTCTCTCTCTCTTTCTCTCTCTTTCTCTCTCTTTCTCTCTGTTTGACCAACGTTTGTGTTCGCTCTCTCTCTTTCTCTCTGTTTGACCAACGTTTGTGTTCGCTCTCTCTCTTTCTCTCTGTTTGACCAACGTTTGTGTTCTCTCTCTCTTTCTCTCTGTTTGACCAACGTTTGTGTTCGCTCTCTCTTTCTCTCTCTTTCTCTCTGTTTGACCAACGTTTGTGTTCGCTCTCTCTCTTTCTCTTTCTCTCTGTTTGACCAACGTTTGTGTTCGCTCTCTCTCTTTTCTCTCTGTTTGACCAACGTTTGTGTTCGCTCTCTCTCTTTCTCTCTGTTTGACCAACGTTTGTGTTCGCTCTCTCTCTTTCTCTCTGTTTGACCAACGTTTGTGTTCGCTCTCTCTCTTTCTCTCTCTTTCAAATCAAATCAAATCAAATCAAATTTTATTTGTCACATACACATGGTTAGCAGATGTTAAATGCGAGTGTAGCGAAATGCTTGTGCTTCTAGTTCCGACAATGCAGTGATAACCAACAAGTAATCTAACTAACAATTCCAAAACTACTGTCTTATACACAGTGTAAGGGGATAAGGAATATGTACATAAGGATATATGAATGAGTGATGGTACAGAGCAGCATACAGTAGATGGTATCGAGTACAGTATATACATATGAGATGAGTGTGTAGACGAAGTAAACAAAGTGGCATAGTTAAAGTGGCTAGTGATACATGTGTTACATAAGGATGCAGTCGATGGTGTAGAGTACAGTATATTCATATGCATATGAGATGAATAATGTAGGGTAAGTAACATTATATAAGGTAGCATTGTTTAAAGTGGCTAGTGATATATTTACATCATTTCCCATCAATTCCCATTATTAAAATGGCTGGAGTTGGGTCAGTGTCAATGACAGTGTGTTGGCAGCAGCCACTCAATGTTAGTGGTGGCTGTTTAACAGTCTGATGGCCTTGAGATAGAAGCTGTTTTTCAGTCTCTCGGTCCCAGCTTTGATGCACCTGTACTGACCTCGCCTTCTGGATGATAGCGGGGTGAACAGGCAGTGGTTCGGGTGGTTGATGTCCTTGATGATCTTTATGGCCTTCCTGTAACAACGGGTGGTGTAGGTGTCCTGGAGGGCAGGTAGTTTGCCCCCGGTGATGCGTTGTGCAGTCCTCACTACCCTCTGGAGAGCCTTACAGTTGAGGGCGGAGCAGTTGCCGTACCAGGCGGTGATACAGCCCGCCAGGATGCTCTCGATTGTGCATCTGTAGAAGTTTGTGAGTGCTTTTGGTGACAAGCCGAATTTCTTCAGCCTCCTGAGGTTGAATAGGCGCTGCTGCGCCTTCTTCACGACGCTGTCAGTGTGAGTGGACCAATTCAGTTTGTCTGTGATGTGTATGCCGAGGAACTTAAAACTAGCTACCCTCTCCACTACTGTTCCATCGACGTGGATAGGGGGGTGATCCCTCTGCTGTTTCCTGAAGTCCACAATCATCTCCTTAGTTTTGTTGACGTTGAGTGTGAGGTTATTTTCCTGACACCACACTCCGAGGGCCCTCATCTCCTCCCTGTAGGCCGTCTCGTCGTTGTTGGTAATCAAGCCTACCACTGTTGTGTCGTCCGCAAAATTGATGATTGAGTTGGAGGCGTGCGTGGCCACGCAGTCGTGGGTGAACAGGGAGTACAGGAGAGGGCTCAGAACGCACCCTTGTGGGGCCCCCGTGTTGAGGATCAGCGGGGAGATGTTGTTGCCTACCCTCACCACCTCTCTGTTTGACCAACGTTTGTGTTCTCTCTCTCTCTTTCTCTCTTTCTCTCTGTTTGACCAACGTTTGTGTTCGCTCTCTCTCTTTCTCTCTTTCTCTCTGTTTGACCAACGTTTGTGTTCGCTCTCTCTCTTTCTCTCTGTTTGACCAACGTTTGTGTTCTCTCTCTCTTTTCTCTCTTTCTCTCTGTTTGACCAACGTTTGTGTTCGCTCTCTCTCTTTCTCTCTTTCTCTCTGTTTGACCAACGTTTGTGTTCGCTCTCTCTCTTTCTCTTTTCTCTCTGTTTGACCAACGTTTGTGTTCGCTCTCTCTCTTTCTCTCTGTTTGACCAACGTTTGTGTTCGCTCTCTCTTTCTCTCTCTTTCTCTCTGTTTGACCAACGTTTGTGTTCGCTCTCTCTTTCTCTCTCTTTCTCTCTGTTTGACCAACGTTTGTGTTCGCTCTCTCTCTTTCTCTCTGTTTGACCAACGTTTGTGTTCGCTCTCTCTCTTTCTCTCTTTCTCTCTGTTTGACCAACGTTTGTGTTCGCTCTCTCTCTTTCTCTCTTTCTCTCTGTTTGACCAACGTTTGTGTTCGCTCTCTCTCTTTCTCTCTTTCTCTCTGTTTGACCAACGTTTGTGTTCGCTCTCTCTCTTTCTCTCTGTTTGACCAATGTTTGTGTTCTCTCTCTCTTTCTCACTGTTTGACCAACGTTTGTGTTCGCTCTCTCTCTTTCTCTCTGTTTGACCAACGTTTGTGTTCGCTCTCTCTTTCTCACTGTTTGACCAACGTTTGTGTTCGCTCTCTCTCTTTCTCTCTGTTTGACCAATGTTTGTGTTCTCTCTCTCTCTTTCTCTCTGTTTGACCAATGTTTGTGTTCGCTCTCTCTTTCTCTCTCTTTCTCTCTGTTTGACCAACGTTTGTGTTCTCTCTCTCTTTCTCTCTCTTTCTCTCTGTTTGACCAACGTTTGTGTTCGCTCTCTCTCTTTCTCTCTGTTTGACCAACGTTTGTGTTCGCTCTCTCTTTCTCTCTTTCTCTCTGTTTGACCAACGTTTGTGTTCTCTCTCTCTTTCTCTCTGTTTGACCAACGTTTGTGTTCGCTCTCTCTCTTTCTCTCTGTTTGACCAACGTTTGTGTTCTCTCTCTCTTTCTCTCTGTTTGACCAACGTTTGTGTTCGCTCTCTCTTTCTCTCTCTTTCTCTCTGTTTGACCAACGTTTGTGTTCTCTCTCTCTCTTTCTCTCTGTTTGACCAACGTTTGTGTTCGCTCTCTCTCTTTCTCTCTGTTTGACCAACGTTTGTGTTCGCTCTCTCTCTTTCTCTCTGTTTGACCAACGTTTGTGTTCGCTCTCTCTCTTTCTCTCTGTTTGACCAACGTTTGTGTTCGCTCTCTCTCTTTCTCTCTGTTTGACCAACGTTTGTGTTCGCTCTCTCTCTTTCTCTCTGTTTGACCAACGTTTGTGTTCGCTCTCTCTTTCTCTCTGTTTGACCAACGTTTGTGTTCGCTCTCTCTCTTTCTCTCTGTTTGACCAACGTTTGTGTTCGCTCTCTCTTTCTCTCTCTTTCTCTCTGTTTGACCAACGTTTGTGTTCGCTCTCTCTCTTTCTCTCTCTTTCTCTCTGTTTGACCAACGTTTGTGTTCGCTCTCTCTCTTTCTCTCTGTTTGACCAACGTTTGTGTTCGCTCTCTCTCTTTCTCTCTGTTTGACCAACGTTTGTGTTCGCTCTCTCTTTTGACCAACGTTTGTGTTCTCTCTCTTTCTCTCTGTTTGACCAACGTTTGTGTTCGCTCTCTCTCTTTTGACCAACGTTTGTGTTCTCTCTCTCTTTCTCTCTGTTTGACCAACGTTTGTGTTCGCTCTCTCTCTTTCTCTCTGTTTGACCAACGTTTGTGTTCGCTCTCTCTTTTCTCTCTGTTTGACCAACGTTTGTGTTCGCTCTCTCTTTCTCTTTTTCTCTCTGTTTGACCAACGTTTGTGTTCGCTCTCTCTCTTTTTGACTCTCTCTTTTCTCTCTGTTTGACCAACGTTTGTGTTCGCTCTCTCTCTTTCTCTCTGTTTGACCAACGTTTGTGTTCTCTCTCTCTTTCTCTCTGTTTGACCAACGTTTGTGTTCGCTCTCTCTTTCTCTCTGTTTGACCAACGTTTGTGTTCGCTCTCTCTCTTTCTCTCTGTTTGACCAACGTTTGTGTTCGCTCTCTCTCTTTCTCTCTGTTTGACCAACGTTTGTGTTCTCTCTCTCTTTCTCTCTGTTTGACCAACGTTTGTGTTCGCTCTCTCTCTTTCTCTCTGTTTGACCAACGTTTGTGTTCGCTCTCTCTCTTTCTCTGTTTGACCAACGTTTGTGTTCGCTCTCTCTCTTTCTCTCTCTTTCTCTCTGTTTGACCAACGTTTGTGTTCGCTCTCTCTCTTTCTCTCTCTTTCTCTCTGTTTGACCAACGTTTGTGTTCGCTCTCTCTCTTTCTCTCTCTTTCTCTCTGTTTGACCAACGTTTGTGTTCGCTCTCTCTCTTTCTCTCTCTTTCTCTCTGTTTGACCAACGTTTGTGTTCGCTCTCTCTCTTTCTCTCTGTTTGACCAACGTTTGTGTTCGCTCTCTCTCTTTCTCTCTGTTTGACCAACGTTTGTGTTCGCTCTCTCTTTCTCTCTGTTTGACCAACGTTTGTGTTCGCTCTCTCTTTCTCTCTGTTTGACCAACGTTTGTGTTCGCTCTCTCTCTTTCTCTCTGTTTGACCAACGTTTGTGTTCGCTCTCTCTCTTTCTCTCTGTTTGACCAACGTTTGTGTTCGCTCTCTCTCTTTCTCTCTGTTTGACCAACGTTTGTGTTCGCTCTCTCTCTTTCTCTCTGTTTGACCAACGTTTGTGTTCGCTCTCTCTCTTTCTCTCTGTTTGACCAACGTTTGTGTTCGCTCTCTCTCTTTCTCTCTGTTTGACCAACGTTTGTGTTCGCTCTCTCTCTTTCTCTCTGTTTGACCAACGTTTGTGTTCGCTCTCTCTCTTTCTCTCTGTTTGACCAACGTTTGTGTTCGCTCTCTCTCTTTCTCTCTGTTTGACCAACGTTTGTGTTCGCTCTCTCTCTTTCTCTCTGTTTGACCAACGTTTGTGTTCGCTCTCTCTCTTTCTCTCTGTTTGACCAACGTTTGTGTTCGCTCTCTCTTTCTCTCTCTTTCTCTCTGTTTGACCAACGTTTGTGTTCGCTCTCTCTTTCTCACTGTTTGACCAATGTTTGTGTTCGCTCTCTTTCTCTCTGTTTGACCAACGTTTGTGTTCGCTCTCTCTTTCTCTCTCTTTCTCTCTGTTTGACCAACGTTTGTGTTCGCTCTCTCTTTCTCTCTGTTTGACCAACGTTTGTGTTCGCTCTCTCTCTTTCTCTCTGTTTGACCAACGTTTGTGTTCGCTCTCTCTCTTTCTCTCTGTTTGACCAATGTTTGTGTTCGCTCTCTCTTTCTCTCTCTCTCTGTTTGACCAATGTTTGTGTTCGCTCTCTCTCTTTCTCTCTCTCTCTTTCTCTCTGTTTGACCAACGTTTGTGTTCTCTCTCTCTTTCTCTCTGTTTGACCAACGTTTGTGTTCGCTCTCTCTCTTTCTCTCTGTTTGACCAACGTTTGTGTTCGCTCTCTCTTTCTCTCTGTTTGACCAATGTTTGTGTTCGCTCTCTCTCTTTCTCTCTGTTTGACCAACGTTTGTGTTCGCTCTCTCTCTTTCTCTCTGTTTGACCAACGTTTGTGTTCGCTCTCTCTTTCTCTCTGTTTGACCAACGTTTGTGTTCGCTCTCTCTTTCTCTCTGTTTGACCAACGTTTGTGTTCGCTCTCTCTTTCTCTCTGTTTGACCAACGTTTGTGTTCGCTCTCTCTTTCTCTCTGTTTGACCAACGTTTGTGTTCGCTCTCTCTTTCTCTCTGTTTGACCAACGTTTGTGTTCGCTCTCTCTTTCTCTCTGTTTGACCAACGTTTGTGTTCGCTCTCTCTTTCTCTCTGTTTGACCAACGTTTGTGTTCGCTCTCTCTTTCTCTCTGTTTGACCAACGTTTGTGTTCGCTCTCTCTTTCTCTCTGTTTGACCAACGTTTGTGTTCGCCTGCCTCCCCTCGGACTAGGCTGTTTACTCTATCCAGGACATAAGGACAGTGTCCCTCCCAGGCAGGTGGTATCGTCCCTCCCTGGGGTTAAGCCTTATGATGCATGGTTATATGAATGGAGAGAGAGGTTCACTCAGGAAAGCACAGTGCCTCGGCCAAACCTCCAACTGTACCGTTTTCATGGTAGTTATAGCATGCACTGCCGCCATGGCAACGACTTACCAGTCACTGTTGGCATGGTTACAGGTTACAATTCTGTGAAAGTAGAGTAAAAGGAATGGAGCTGCTAGGTGCTTACTGATGAAAGTAATATCAAAGTATGTAGTCAGAGCTTTCCTTCAACCCCAGTCCCTCCCCTCTCACCCTCTCCTCTCTGACCCCCTCATCTCTCCTCTCACCCCCGTCCTCCCCTCCTCTCTCCGTTCACCCCAGTCCCTCTCCCCTCCGTCCTCCCATCCGCTCACCCCAGTCCCTCTTCTCCCCGCTCACCCCAGTACATCTTCTCCCCTCTCACCCCCTCCCTCTCTTCTCACCCTAGTCCCTCCTCTCATCCCCTCCCTCTCTTCTCACCCCAGTCCCTCCTCTCATCCCCTCCCTCTCTTCTCACCCTAGTCCCTCCTCTCATCCCCTCCCTCTCTTCTCACCCTAGTCCCTCCTCTCATCCCCTCCCTCTCTTCTCACCCCAGTCCCTCCTCTCACCCCCTCCCTCTCTTCTCACCCCCAGTCCCTCCTCTCATCCCCTCCCTCTCTTCTCACCCCAGTCCCTCCTCTCATCCCCTTCCTCTCTTCTCACCCCAGTCCCTCCTCTCATCCCCTCCCCTCTCTTCTCACCCCAGTCCCTCCTCTCATCCCCTCCCTCTCTTCTCACCCCAGTCCCTCCTCTCATCCCCTCCCTCTCTTCTCACCCTAGTCCCTCCTCTCACCCCTCCCTCTCTTCTCACCCTAGTCCCTCCTCTCCTCCCCTCCCTCTCTTCTCACCCTAGTCCCTCCTCCTCTCATCCCCTCCCTCTCTTCTCACCCCAGTCCCTCCTCTCACCCAGTCCCTCTCTTCTCACCCCAGTCCCTCCTCTCACCCAGTCCCTCTCTTCTCACCCCAGTCCCTCCTCTCACCCAGTCCCTTTCTTCTCACCCCAGTCCCTCCTCTCATCCCCTCCCTCTCTTCTCACCCCAGTCCCTCCTCTCATCCCCTCCCTCTCTTCTCACCCCAGTCCCTCCTCTCACCCCCTCCCTCTCTTCTCACCCTAGTCCCTCCTCTCACCCCCTCCCTCTCTTCTCACCCTAGTCCCTCCTCTCATCCCCTCCCTCTCTTCTCACCCCAGTCCCTCCTCTCATCCCCTCCCTCTCTTCTCACCCCAGTCCCTCCTCTCATCCCCTCCCTCTCTTCTCACCCCAGTCCCTCCTCTCATCCCCTCCCTCTCTTCTCACCCCAGTCCCTCCTCTCATCCCCTCCCTCTCTTCCCTCACCCCAGTCCCTCCTCTCATCCCCTCCCTCTCTTCTCACCCCAGTCCCTCCTCTCATCCCCTCCCTCTCTTCTCACCCCAGTCCCTCCTCTCATCCCCTCCCTCTCTTCTCACCCCAGTCCCTCCTCTCATCCCCTCCCTCTCTTCTCACCCCAGTCCCTCCTCTCACCCAGTCCCTCTCTTCTCACCCCAGTCCCTCCTCTCACCCAGTCCCTCTCTTCTCACCCCAGTCCCTCCTCTCACCCAGTCCCTCTCTTCTCACCCCAGACCCTCCTCTCACCCAGTCCCTCTCTTCTCACCCCAGTCCCTCCTCTCACCCAGTCCCTCTCTTCTCACCCCAGACCCTCCTCTCACCCAGTCCCTCTCTTCTCACCCCAGTCCCTCCTCTCACCCAGTCCCTCTCTTCTCACCCCAGTCCCTCCTCTCACCCAGTCCCTCTCTTCTCACCCCAGTCCCTCCTCTCACCCCAGTCCCTCTCACCCAGTCCCTCTCTTCTCACCCCAGTCCCTCCTCTCACCCAGTCCCTCTCTTCTCACCCCAGTCCCTCCTATCATCCAGTCCCTCTCTTCTCACCCCAGTCCCTCCTCTCCTCTTCCCTCTGTGAAGCTCTTTGTGACCCTGTGCTGTAGAGAGGTGTGTTTACAGGTGCCTGATGTAGTCACACATTACAGATACTTGCTGGTGATCTGAGACCTCCCAGTGTGCAGGAGGTGGACTACTTTAACCCTATCAGTCCTGAGACCCCAGCAAAAACCTGCTTTTCATTTATCTGCTTGTTCAGCCTTCCTATTTAGCCTCACAATGAAGTGTTTTACCATGTTGTTTTCAGGACAACCAGGGCTACAACACATAACTATTTGACATAAAGTTGCATTCATGAGTTTTATTGACAAATGTGAATGAAAAAAGGTCTGCCACTGCAGAAACCCCTCTAAAAATGAATTTAAATGAATGGTGTAAGTACAGTAATTGTTTGTCCAATGGGAAATGAATATCCAACTAGTCAGTGACAGCAATTATGTGAGCTTTATTACAGCATCAAAGCCACTGTCCTCGTATTACTGTGATCTTGTAATTAGGAGCAAAACATGTATGTGCTCATGAGTCGTCTTTTCATAGAAAGATTTTAATAGTTTGAAGCTGAAACCATTCAGATGTTTTTGTAAAAAAGACCCGGAACCCTTCGGGATCTGCCATTAATCACAGACAAAATTGTTGCTACCAGAACAAATAGACTAATGAAAAGGTACAACCCAGACGTCTGTAGCTCAAACACACCATTTTTAAAAGGGGTTAGAAGTCCAAATCATGCTGGCGAGGCGCTGGGGCTAACTGGGTTAACTGGGCTAACTGAGCTGACTGCCAGGTAACAATTCAAAGGACATGGACATATAGTACACACAGATAAGTATTCGCTAGGTAGCCTAGTGGTTAGAGCATTGGGGCAGTTAACCAACTGTTCCCCGGGCGCCCAAGACGTGGATGTCGATTATGGCAGCCCCCCGCACCTCTGATTCAGAGGGGTTAGGTTAAAAGCGGTGGACACATTTCAGTTGAATGCATTCAGTTGTACAACTGACTAGGTATCCCCCTTTCCTTTTCTAACCCAGCGGTTCCCAACCTTATTTCAACCGTGGCACGCCTTGATGGCATAATACATTCTGCGGCACACCTAAAATGTCCCCATTTATTTAGTGGTGGTGTCCTCCATCTGATCCATACTGCAAATCATCTGTTTTCTGTGACACATTATTTTTTTAGCTCCAGTAAAATAGTTTTTTTGTTTTGAACTGAGCTTGAGACGGGCCATGTTCTGTAAAGGTGCAACCATGGACAGAAAGCTCTGTTGTTTTCTACGGCAGAGGCTGTGGTTCAGCTGAGCCTTATCAGACTTGCCTGTGCTAGTGGTTCTCACATGCAGATAAAATAATGCTAATTCTTTTGCTCGTGATGTGCGCCCCTCAACTGACAAACACCAACTAGCTGAGCGTACTGGACGTGAAACAATGACACAGATGTAACCATGTGCCATCCAATGTATTGTCTGAGCGCCACTGGTGCTGCCAATTCCATCTGCATTCCACAGGTCACGTTTATAAGTGAGTTCCAAAAAGAAATCGAGATTAGGAAAAGTTCCGCGGCACACTTGAAAATCTCTCTTCTCTCCCTGACTCACTACAGTACCCATCCCCAAGGGCTGGGAGACAAAAGGTCATCCTGCCACATCCATTTTCTCTCACGCTCTCTCTTTATTTATTTCTCCAGGTCTACTGGGAAATGGAACAGTGCTTTTATACCATCACAGATGTCCCCTTCAAACACTGAAGATTTGGTTTTAAAATGGAAATGCTCTGTGTTATCACAGTGGGGCCTCCGAGACAATATGCTCCAGCAGTTCCTCTAACTATCTGTATCACTTCAGTACATCATGTTACGAATTCGAACGGTCCTTAATATCCGTAGGGGCAGTACATTATTTGAGGAAGGGAGAGGGTATTGAGTGGACTGTGGTAGTGGACTAGACTCTCTAAATGGAAGCCGGTTTGTAATCATTTCCGGTCCGTTGTTTAACAGAGAGAAGATTTGTGTCTGAAAGCAGATGGAACATTACCCTGTCTTGTCCATGAGCTATGTTAGTGATTGCAAAGGGAGCGGGAGGGACCAGTACCTAGTTATTTTGAACAGGGTTTGTTATTGTTTATTTCGCAGTAGTGATTGGGTATAAAGCCGGTGGGATGCTCTATCTCTCACTAGGCTGACTCCCCTCCTCCCCCTCTCCTTTCCTCCTGTCCCTCTGGGGTGACAGATTGACGGGCGGAGCCTAAGCGATTGAGCCCAACCTCAGCTACAGCTGTGTCGCCATGGCGATGCAGCCCTGTGCTGCATTGCATTTTGTAATGTTCCTGGGGCGAGACACAACCCAATAAAAACAAACTGGCAGACAAGGGAAAACTGTTTGTGAAAAATGCAGCTTTTAGTGCAGACGAAACAGAGTGAAAGAAAGCATTCTGTCAGCATGGTGTGTGAATCCTACCAACACGTTATAGATTCATGGCATGTTGTTACTGGGATAAATAGTCTAGTCTCTGGTCAAGACAGTGGTATGGGATGCATGTAAAATACTCTCATCATAAACTGTGTTTTGGGTGAATTTCAGTCAGTTTATTTTGTAGATAGCTATTTTGTTATCAGGCTTTCATATAATAGCTGATTTCTTTCCCTTGTAAAATAAGGACGTGCATGATACTGGTTTCCAGTTCTGAGGTTCTACAATGGCTTTTGTTGTTCTATAGCAGTTTTGTACTGAGATCCACAAAATGACTGTAAGCGTCTGGTAAAGGGCATATTAATACGTATGATTCACAGGGGGGCTGTGCTGTCATGTTGAAGGGAGGTCTAGTGTTGCATCCTATGATTACTAACATACAACAGCTCTGCTTTGCCACGTTTGACAGGGATGGGACTGGAAGGATTCATCCTTCCTGTCCCCCTTCCCAGCCTCCCGTCCTCCGTCCAAGCCCCCTGTCCCAGCCCCCCGTCCCAGCCTCCCATCCTCCGTCCCAGCCCCCCGTCCCAGCCTCCCGTCCTCCGTCCAAGCCCCCTGTCCCAGCCCCCCGTCCTCCGTCCAAGCCCCCTGTCTCAGCTCCCCGTCCCGGCCTCCGTCCCGGCCTCCGTCCAAGCCTCCCATCCTCCGTCCCAGCCCCCCGTCCCAGCCTCCCATCCTCCGTCCAAGCCCCCTGTCCCAGCCTCCCGTCCTCTGTCCCAGCCTCTTGTCCCCCGTCCCAGCACCATGTCCCAGCACCCTGTCCCCCGTCCCAGCACCCTGTCCCCCGTCCCAGCACCCTGTCCCCCGTCCCAGCACCCTGTCCCAGCACCATGTCCCAGCCCCCTGTCCCAGCCCCCTTTCCCCCGTCCCAGCACCATGTCCCAGCACCCTGTCCCCTGTCCCAGCACCCTGTCCCCTGTTCCAGCACCATGTCCCAGCCCCCTTTCCCCCGTCCCAGCACCATGTCCCAGCACCCTGTCCCCCGTCCCAGCACCCTGTCCCCCGTCCCAGCACCCTGTCCCCTGTCCCAGCCCCCTTTCCCCCGTCCCGTCCGGCTCACGTAGCCTAGGTTATCTATCTGGGGGTAGAACAGAACAGGGCTGTCTGGTGCCCGGATGCCAGGCCCAACCTTCCCACTGCCCAAATGGGCTGGACCGAGTGTAAAAGGGGAGACTGAATGATCAACAACCGTGTCGTCTTCCTCCTGATATTGCTCAAATGTCATAGAAATGTTATGGTTGCTAATGTCAGTCTCCTGCACCTCTCACCTGACCTTCTGTCTCGAAAGGTTCTAGTGCAAACGCGCTGTTCTGTTCCCAACAACTTATTCAAATGATTAGAAACACCTAAAATAAAATACACCTGCTCAATTGAATTTGACATTTAGATTGAAATCTGCAATGACTTCTTCTAGCTTGGAATACCGACATGATGCTATCATTTTTGTGTTTTTGTGTTCCTTGTTTTTGTTCTGGCGACATTGTCAATCAGTCGACATCTCAAAAAATGCTGGTAAGTTATTTTCAAACAGCTCTAAGATTGATGCACTCCTTTTGATTACTTTTCTGGGGGATTTTGGTTTATCATTTTTTTCAGTTTAGCTGACTCCTTGTGCACATTTTGGGACCTTGGCCTTCTTGTTGGTCACATTTCATCCACCCACCAAACCTCCCATTGCTTCCTGGGTTCCGGTTATGATTTGGGGTGGAGGGGAGTTTGGGTCAGGATGAAGAACACTGGGATACGAGCCCTCTTCTGTAGGTGTTCCTGATTTCACCTTATTTCCTGCTTATTACCGGGGCCAACATACTTCCCCTGTCTGCATCTGCTCCTGTAATGCCATACTATGACCTCACCCTGCCATCCTGTAGCTTGTCACACCCTTTATCCTTGTTTTGGACTTGGGTCATTGTCTACTTTTGCTGTTGTAATCATAATGTGCATGTTACGAAAGCTTTTTTGCATTTTGGTACTATTGTCCAGACCAAATAAGAGTTGTAAATTATCTATGGGTGGACAATATACACAGTTCCTTATTAATTGTGTAATCAGTGGAAAGCAGGAAAATATTTGTTGTGCACTCTTCATTGGCACTTTTGTCTCGTTATTTTGTTCACTATTCTCCAGTCACATACTTTTTCCTCACCTAGAAAGTACATCTGAAAGGGGCTGAGGTCCAGCCTTTTTCGTGCTACCTCTTTATTCACTGTCTGGCTGTGACAATTTGATTTAGTCTCTGATACCCACTCAACGCACGGTCGCTAGACGAACTCCTGTCTCTGAGTTACAGTGATGCTCCACTAGTCATCTGTGTGTTCTGTTGATAGAACTCCACTGCTGCTGTCTCTGAGTTACAGTGATGCGCCACTAGTCATCTGTGTGTTCTGTTGATAGAACTCCACTGCTGCTGTCTCTGAGTTACAGTGATGCGCCACTAGTCATCTGTGTGTTCTGTTGATAGAACTCCACTGCTGCTGTCTCTGAGTTACAGTGATGCGCCACTAGTCATCTGTGTGTTCTGTTGATAGAACTCCACTGCTGCTGTCTCTGAGTTACAGTGATGCTCCACTAGTCATCTGTGTGTTCTGTTGATAGAACTCCACTGCTGCTGTCTCTGAGTTACAGTGATGCTCCACTAGTCATCTGTGTGTTCTGTTGATAGAACTCCACTGCTGCTGTCTCTGAGTTACAGTGATGCTCCACTAGTCATCTGTGTGTTCTGTTGATGGAACTCCACTGCTGCTGTCTCTTCCGTGATGCTTCCTTTTCTTTTCAGCTCCTCCTTAGGTTTGTTGTTTTGTCTGCGTTTGCTCGAAATCAGTCACTGCCTCTTCACAACAAACGTAGCAAGCTACATTTCATGATTTTCCAGAATCACAGGTGTAGGACAGCCCAACAAACTGGCACCAAAGCACCAATTTCCTGTGTTGTGTTGGCAGCAGCCATTGTTCTAGCGCTTCACTACTTGACTGTTGACTAATGTGTCGAGCACTCTGCTCAAAGCAGAAACAGCTGAGAGAGGCTTTCACATGGCTGCTACGAGGGAAGCCATTGATTCACATTTTTGGTCCAGCTTGAGTTGGCAGTTCCCTAATTGCACTAATTATTTTAAATGAGGTGATGTACGCTATTTGACTATTCAGTGGGAAGACCGAGTCTGTGAGATGAGATTAACATAACTTAGGTTATACCACACACACACACACACACACACACACACACACACACACACACACACACACACACACACACACACACACACACACACACACACACACACACACACACACACACACACACACACACACACACACACACACACACACACACACACACACACACACACACACACACACACAGCCTCCATCTGGAAGACAATAACAAAAGACAAGCGAGTAGATGTGAAAGGATATATAAGTAGTGCAGTCATATAGCCAAGGCTAGCCCACTGGGGTTTCCCCTGAAGTGTTAACTATAATGATCACAATGATATTTTCCTCCCAGATCAGCTCTTTGTGTTGCTGATTCTGGTTCTGAGCTCATTGTAGTTCTGTTTCAGTGAACCACCTCCTGGTAAACGTTTCCATCCTCCTGAGTCCATTCCTCCCTCTCTGGGATCTCCCATCAACATCTCTCCCCAGATACACACACTCATATATAGGCTACCGCTGAGGAGCGGTGCTAACGCGCTATAGGTGTGGTCATGGGCATCCACCTCCTGCTCTAGCCCAGTAGGGGGTGTTTTGTTAGATAGAAAGTGTCGTCTCAGATTTCCTTGTCTTATTCTGATTATTCTCTCTCGCTTTTCTCCTCTGTAGTCCACCCCTCTCCACCTGGCTGCAGGGTACAACCGGGTCAGAATAGTCCAGCTCCTACTACAGCACGGTGCCGACGTACATGCGAAGGACAAAGGGTAAGTGTGTTTGTTGTTTGCCATGTGTCGTGTCCCCCCCAATGTTTTTGAAATGTTGAGTTCACACTTCATTGACCTCCTTACCTAACTAACTGAGCTGTTCAGTACACAGATATACAAAGTCTGTTTCGTATGTGAATGAATGTGGTCTATGTGGGCCTCTCACCCTCAGGGGTCTGGTTCCTCTCCATAATGCCTGTTCCTATGGTCACTACGAAGTGACAGAGCTGCTGCTGAAGGTAAGAAATGCAGCATTTCTAGTCGCCTCTGCTGCTTCGTGTGTGTCCTGGCATGCTTGTTATGGTGTGGCTGTTGAACTCAGTTGGTAGAGCATGATGCTAGCAACGCCAGGACAGTGGGTTTGGTTCCTGGGACCACCCATACTTCAAATGTATGCATGCATGACTGTAAGTTGCTTTGGATAAAAGCCTCTGTTAAATGGCATATGTTATGAAAGTGAGAATCCTTTAGCTCAGAGGCTATAGAGCCCTCAAATTAAACTCTGGACCACGAAGCCAGTTCCACTGCTTTTTTTTCTCCATTGTTCCCCTCAAACCAGGGACTGATTTTAGCCCTCATAATCAGGTTGAACAGGAAACCAGCAGGCTCCTGGGTTCCTTTGACAGAAAACTCAGACTTTTTTCACTTCTTGTCTGAGTTGGTCTTTAAGTCTCAAGACTGACTGGCTAGTTTACGGGAAGTCCTCATCACTCACCTGATGTTTGATGTCAGATATCACGTGAGTGCTGCGGTAACACCTGAGTCGTAACGCCTCAATGAAAAGTTCAGCGAAATCTTTGCTCTTATTGGACTAGTTTCAAAAAAAACATTTTCACCTACCTGCCACTTTCTTTCCTTTACAATATCGATTGTGTCTAACATCCCTCTCTGTTTCCTGTAGCACGGAGCGTGTGTTAATGCCATGGACCTGTGGCAGTTCACCCCTCTCCACGAAGCTGCCTCGAAGAACCGCGTGGAGGTGTGTTCTCTGCTGCTGAGCCACGGGGCTGACCCCTCCCTGGTCAACTGTCACGGGAAGAGTGCTGTGGACATGGCCCCCACCCCAGAGCTCAAAGAGAGACTCGCCTGTGAGAACAGCATCTTCTCTCACACACTGACACACAAACACACACACTGTCACACAGGCCCACACAATACACTCACATGCACATGCATACCAACATGGTCACACTGGTATTATAGTTTGTCCCTCCAATAAAATGTTTTGGGTTGTGTGTGTAACTGTTTGGATGACATTGTCTTTCTCTCCGCACTGTGTGTGTTCTGCAGATGAGTTTAAGGGTCACTCTCTGCTCCAGGCAGCGCGGGAGGCAGACATGGCCAAGGCCAAGAAGACCCTTGCTCTAGAGATTATCAACTTCAAACACCCACAGACCCACGAGACAGCACTGGTAAGACACACACACTACACACACCACACACACCACACAGGGCTACAGTGTTAAATGAACTCCTCTTGTGTTGCAGCACTGTTCAGTGGCCTCTCCTCACCCCAAGCGGAAGCAGGTCACAGAGCTGCTGTTACGTAAAGGTGCCAACGTCAACGAGAAGAACAAGGAGTGAGTGTCTTCCTGTTTACCTGACCTCTGTCTGACCTCATCCCCTAACCACTTATGTCATGACTATGTGGACTCAAACCTGTGGGTGCGTTTTGTTGCTGCAGCTTCATGACTCCCCTACACGTGGCTGCTGAGAGGGCACACAATGACATCATGGAGGTGTTGCAGAAACATGGAGCAAAGGTACAGAATTGACCTCACCCATCCATCCATCCCTTCACCCATCCTCACCCATCCATCCTTTCACCCATCCATCCCTTCACCCATCCTCACCCATCCATCCCTTCACCCATCCTCACCCATCCATCCCTTCACCCATCCTCACCCACCCAACCATCCCTTCACCCATCCTCACTCATCCATCCCTTCACCCATCCATCCATCCCTTCACCCATCCTCACCCATCCATCCATCCCTTCACCCATTCTCACCCATCCTCACTCATCCATCCCTTCACCCATCCATCCATCCCTTCACCCATCCATCCATCCCTTCACCCATCCTCACCCATCCATCCCTTCACCCATCCATCCCTTCACCCATCCATCCCTTCACCCATCCATCCCTTCACCCATCCACACCCATCCATCCATCCCTTCACCCAATCCGAGTGTAAATCTGAGCCATTTGATTGAAACCAAACCCTGGGAGGCATGATGTTTCTCTAACTAACTACCCAAAGACAGAGAGTTTTGTCTTCCCAGTGTCGGGTGGCAATCTGAAGTCACCAGTTTTGGAGCTGAATCGCGTATAGTATTACTTAACGCACCAACAGTCTGGACAGCGGGAAAAGACTGTCTGGTTCTGAGAGCTCCATCAGATAAGAATGACCTAATGGAGTGAGTGTTCAGAGCCTGCCATTCCCCCTGAAGATCTCACCTTAACAGGCTGTCCTCTGATGCAGGCCTGGGGCAAGACACACACCAGGTGTACACTGTTTAAAGCCAGACAGCCACTAAAGAGAATCCTCTTGATATCTTTCCTTGATAGATTTATTTCAATAGTGTTAGTGTTGTATGTTTTATATTGCTTTCTAAAGAAACACGGCCGAGACAGACATGAGAGGCTCTGTGGTGCTTTTGACAGCAGCGTTCGTTGAGCAGCTATCCAGAAAAGAGAAGCCTCTACACACAGTGGTCCTTTAACTGCCATGTCTGGCTTGTCCTTCCAAAGTCATGAGTGCAGGTAGCTATCCCCCACAGAGACCCAGCACTAGTTAGCTGGGTAGGGAGCATGACAGAGGGAACAGACATCCAAAGTAAACATTATTCACCTCAGCCATCCATCCCTTCAGCCATCCATCCCTTCAGCCATTCATCCCTTCAGCCATTCACCCATCCTCAGCCATCCATCCATTCACCCATCCTCAGCCATCCATCCCTTCAGCCACCCATCCTTAGCAATCTAGCCCTTCAGCCATCCATCCCTTCACCCATCCTCAGCCACCCATCTTCAGCCATCCTCAGCCATACATACCTTCATCCATCCATCCCTTCAGCCATACATACCTTCACCCATCCTCAGCCACCCATCTTCAGCCATCCTCAGCCATACATACCTTCATCCATCCATCCCTTCAGCCATACATACCTTCACCCATCCTCAGCCACCCATCTTCAGCCATCCTCAGCCATACATACCTTCAGCCATCCATCCCTTCAGCCATCCTCAGCCATACATACAGTGCCTTGCGAAAGTATTCGGCCCCCTTGAACTTTGCGACCTTTTGCCACATTTCAGGCTTCAAACATAAAGATATAAAACTGTATTTTTTTGTGAAGAATCAACAACAAGTGGGACACAATCATGAAGTGGAACGACATTTATTGGATATTTCAAACTTTTTTAACAAATCAAAAACTGGAAAATTGGGCATGTAAAATTATTCAGCCCCTTTACTTTCAGTGCAGCAAACTCTCTCCAGAAGTTCAGTGAGGATCTCTGAATGATCCAATGTTGACCTAAATGACTAATGATGATAAATACAATCCACCTGTGTGTAATCAAGTCTCCGTATATAAATGCACCTGCACTGTGATAGTCTCAGAGGTCCATTAAAAGCGCAGAGAGCATCATGAAGAACAAGGAACACACCAGGCAGGTCCGAGATACTGTTGTGAAGAAGTTTAAAGCCGGATTTGGATACAAAAAGATTTCCCAAGCTTTAAACATCCCAAGGAGCACTGCAAGCGATAATATTGAAATGGAAGGAGTATCAGACCACTGCAAAACTACCAAGACCTGGCTGTCCCTCTAAACTTTCAGCTCATACAAGGAGAAGACTGATCAGAGATGCAGCCAAGAGGCCCATGATCACTCTGGATGAACTGCAGAGATCTACAGCTGAGGTGGGAGACTGTCCATAGGACAACAATCAGTCGTATATTGCACAAATCTGGCCTTTATGGAAGAGTGGCAAGAAGAAAGCCATTTCTTAAAGATATCCATAAAAAGTGTAGATTAAAGTTTGCCACAAGCCACCTGGGAGACACACCAAACATGTGGAAGAAGGTGCTCTGGTCAGATGAAACCAAAATTTAACTTTTTGGCAACAATGCAAAACGTTATGTTTGGCGTAAAAGCAACACCCTGAACACACCATCCCCACTGTCAAACATGGTGGTGGCAGCATCATGGTTTGGGCCTGCTTTTTCTTCAGCAGGGACAGGGAAGATGGTTAAAATTGATGGGAAGCTGGATGGAACCAAATACAGGACCATTCTGGAAGAAAACCTGATGGAGTCTGCAAAAGACCTGAGACTGGGACGGAGATTTTTGTCTTCCAACAAGACAATGATCCAAAACATAAAGCAAAATCTACAATGGAATGGTTCAAAAATAAACATATCCAGGTGTTAGAATGGCCAAGTCAAAGTCCAGACCTGAATCCAATCAAGAATCTGTGGAAAGAACTGAAAACTGCTGTTCACAAATGCTCTCCATCCAACCTCACTGAGCTCGAGCTGTTTTGCAAGGAGGAATGGGAAGAAATTTCAGTCTCTCGATGTGCAAAACTGATAGAGACATACCCCAAGCGACTTACAGCTGTAATCGCAGCAAAAGGTGGCGCTACAAAGTATTAACTTAAGGGGGCTGAATCATTTTGCACGCCCAATTTTTCAGTTTTTGATTTGTTAAAAAAGTTTGAAATATCCAATAAATGTCGTTCCACTTCATGATTGTGTCCCACTTGTTGTTGATTCTTCACAAAAAAATAGTTTTATATCTTTATGTTTGAAGCCTGAAATGTGGCAAAAGGTCGCAAAGTTCAAGGGGGCCGAATACTTTCGCAAGGCACTGTACCTTCACCCATCCTCAGCCATACATCTTCAGCCATCCTCAGCCATACATCCCTTCAGCCATCCATCCCTTCAGCCATCCTCAGCCATCCATCCCTTTAGCCATCCTCAGCCATCCATCCCTTCAGCTATCCATCCCTTCAGCCATCCATCCCTTCATCCATCCTCAGCCATCCATCCCTTCACCCATCCTCAGCCATACATCTTCAGCCATCCATCAGCCATCATCCATCCTCAGCCATCCATCCCTTCAGCCATCCTCAGCCATACATCCCTTCAGCCATCTAAAGTAAACAGCAGCACATGCCTGACTGCCTGCCTGGCTGGCTGAGCAGTCAACACAGTCAAGCAGTGCCTAGTATTGGAGTTTTTCTGCTGTGCTCAGATCAGTGTGTCTGTGGGGAGCGTGGGCAGTGTGTCTGTGGGGACACATACATTTACATATGCAGTAGACCTCCCAAAAACGCTCACACACACACACACACAAAATGGATGTGCACGAAAACACACTCCCAGTTCCTGCTCGGGGCTGATAGTCTCTGAAGAGCTCTAGCAGCCTTAGGGCTCAGCTGGGGAAAATTCACTCACAGCACAGCTCAATCCCCACAACCCCTCTCCTCACTCATTCCCTGTCTCCCAGATGAATGCACTGGACACCCTGGGGCAGACAGCCCTGCACCGTGCTGCCATGGCAGGACACCTCCAGACCTGCAGGCTGCTGCTGAGCTACGGCGCAGACGCCTCCATCCTCTCACTACAGGGATTCACCGCCTCACAGATGGGCAACGAGGCCGTGCAGCAGATACTCAGTGGTACGGAGAGACAACAGAGAGAGAAGGAGAGAGACAGCAAGAGAGCGAATATATGTGTGTGCCTGACAGCTCTGAATATGTGTGGGTCAGTGGAGGCTGCTGAGGGGAGGACGGCTCATAATAATGTCTGGAAAGGAACTAATGGAACGGCATCAAACACATAGAACCCACATGTTTGATATATTTGGTACCATTCCACTGATTTCTCCAGTCATTACCACTAGACTGTCCTCCCCAATTATGGTGCCACCAACCTCCTGTGGTGTGGGTTTGTGTTTATTTACCTTTATCTCCTCTCCATTCTATTCAGACAGTCTTTGTCGGTTCCATCGCTGTGTCTTCCATGGAAAGCGACTGTGCAGTGACAGAGTGACCTTTCTGCTGGCTGGGGTTGTGTTACACTGAGACACTGGTTGGTGATTATGTGATGTTCTTTTTGCTTGCCCAGAAAATGTACCTGTGAGGACCTCTGATGTAGACTATCAACTCCTGGAGGCAGCTAAAGCTGGAGATCTGGACACTGTGAAGGTAGGATTCTCATTTAAGTGTGCGTGCGTGCGTCTGTGTGGTCCTTACTCGCTGGCATAGCTAGCTGACTCACAAGTAAAAGAAGGCTAATACACAACATGCACAGGACCCGTTGATATGGAAACTGTTATTGGATTTTCTACTACTCTTTGTCTTGGTATGTGAACTCACTGGACTGCATCACCTTCAACTCCCAACCTGCAATCAGGGGTAGACGTAACATAGTAAATGTACATCTGGGACACTCCATTAGTATGATATGTTACTTTTCTTATGGTATGTATTAATTTATGGATGTCCATCATTTCGTACATGTTAAGAATTGCCATTCGTACAATATGTTACAAATTATTTTGTATTTTATGAATGACAATTATTTTGATATGTTACAAATTATGTGGTATTTTACGAATTACAATTCTTATATGTTACGAATTGCAATTCGTACAGCGAAATGATATGTTACAAATCCAATTTGATGTGGCTAACAATAGCTAGGTGGCTAACGCTAACGTTAGGTGGCTAGGTGGCTAATGTTAGCTAGGCTAGGAGTTGGTTAGGGTTAAGAGTTAGGTTAAAGGGTTAAGGGAAGGGTTGGCTAACATGCTAAATAGTTGCAATGTAGCTAAAAAAGTAGTAAGTATTTGCATTAGCTTGAATGCTACTGTTGTCTGTGATTAAGTTTTGAACGCGCAAACTTTGGGTTGATACCCCACTTCTGTTTTTGCCTTAAGTAACCTTCAGTCATATGTAACCACACCAAACATAACATATGACTGTATCATACTAATTTGAGTGTCCCGGATTTATGTTTACCATGTTATGTCTAGTCTATGAGACCAGGCTGCAACTCAAGATATTGTAAGAATGTTTTGAAAACGTGCCATTTTCACCTCTGCTGCTTTTTCAGGTTTGATTTGATCTGCCTGTGCTGCTGTTAACTGAATTTTAGAATGGATACTGAGTGTGTTTCTCATTTTCCACTCTCACTCTCTCTGCAGACTGCTTTGCTGCTGTCGGAATGTAAAACGGTTCTCTCTCTCTCTCCTTGCAGTCATTGTGCTCTCCACAGAATGTGAATTGTCGGGACCTGGAGGGTCGTCACTCCACTCCACTGCACTTTGCCGCTGGTTACAACCGTGTGGCGGTGGTGGAGTACCTGCTGCATCATGGGGCCGATGTCCACGCGAAAGACAAGGGGTGAGTCTTTGGCTGACTGACTATCTGTCTTGCTGGTTGGCTGCCTGGCTGGCTTACTATGTGTCTGGATGGTGGTTGGCTGGCTATCGGTCTTTCTTTCTCCCTATCTGTCTGTGTGTCGCTGTCTATTAGCTCAGAAATCTGCATGTGTCTGTCTATCTCCTATGTCTACAGTGCTTTCATCTTCTCTGCTCCACCACTCCCCTGATGATATAGAATGTTATGTCTGTCTATGGTAGAAAATTACAAGATTATGTTGTAAAATACTGTTTGTGCATCGAATAAGGATTCTCTGTACTCATCTTTGTCTGTGTGGACTGAGTTGGGCCTCTGGGGCTTGGCGCTGGAAATTGATTTATGTCGGCTTGGTGATAAAACCTACAGCCTGCATCCCATAGATTGAATTGGTATTTGTGTACTATGAGGTACCAGGGAGGAGATGTCTCTTGTCTGGATAGCTGATAACAATAACCTTGTCTTATACAATTAGAACAGTCTTCACTGCAGATACTATCTGATGTGAATTATTCATTTCTTTAATACAAATCCTAACCTTTTGACCCGTTCCACACATCTGTTGTTTGTCACGTATTCAGGAGCATGTGTCTTAACTATAAAATGCCGTGGCTCAGTTCTGCTCATTGGGTTCTCAGCGATCACCTCCGGGCGATTGTTGACCAGCTCCATTATTGCAATAATGAATATCTCTCTCTCTCCGCCTTCTCTCCCTCTCTCCCCCCTTCTGTGTCGCTTTCTCCCTTCCGCCTTCTGTCTCGCTCTCTCCCTTCCGCCTTCTGTCTCGCTCTCTCCCTTCCGCCTTCTGTCTCTCTCTCTCCCTTCCGCCTTCTGTCTCTCTCTCTCCCCCTTCCCTGACTTCTGTCTCTCCCCCCTTCTGACTCTCTCTCTCTCCCCTTCTGTCTCTCTCCCCCTTCTGACTCTCTCTCTCTCCCCCGCCCTTCTGACTCTCTCTCCCTTCCGCCTTCTGACTCTCTCTCTCTCCCCACTTCTGACTCTCTCTCTCTCTCTCCCCCCTTCTGACTCTCTCTCTCTCTCTTCTCTCTCTCTCTCTCTCTCTCTCTCTCTCTCTCTCTCTCTCTCTCCCCCTCTCTGACTCTCTCTCTCTCTCTCTCTCTCTGACTCTCTCCCCCCTGACTCTCTCTCTCTCTCTCTCTCTCCCCTCCTGACTCTCTCTCTCTCTCTCCCCCCTTCTGACTCTCTCTCTCTCTCTTCCCCCTTCTGACTCTCTCTCTCTCTCTTTCCCCCTTCTGACTCTCTCTCTCTCTTTCCCCCTTCTGACTCTCTCTCTCTTTCCCCCTTCTGACTCTCTCTCTCTCTCTCTCTCTCTCTCTCTCTCTCTCTCTCTCTCTCTCTCTCTCCCCTCCTGTCTCTCTCTCTCTCTCTCTCCCCCCCTCCTGTCACTCTCTCTCTCTCTCCCCTCCTGTCTCTCTCGCTCTATCTCTCTCCCCCCTTCTGACTCTCTCTCTCTCTCTCTCTCTCTCTTCTCCCCCCTTCTGACTCTCTCTCTCTCTCCCCCTCCTGTCTCTCTCTCTCCCCCTGTCTCTCTCTCTCCCCTCCTGTCTCTCTCTATCTCTCTCTCCCTTCTGACTCTCTCTCTCCCCTCCTGTCTCTCTGTCTCTCTGTCTCTCTCTCTCTCTCTCTCTCTCTCTCTCTCTCTCTCTCTCTCTCCCCCCTTCTGACTTTGTCTCCCTCTCTGCCTCCCCATCTGTCTCTCTCTCTCTCCCCCCTTCTGACTTTGTCTCCCTCTCTGTCTCCCCATCTGTCTCCATCTCTCTCTCTCCCCTCCTGTCTCTCTCTCTCTCCCCTCTGACTTTGTCTCCCTCTCTGCCTCCCCATCTGTCTCCATCTCTCTCTCCCCTCCTGTCTCCATCTCTCTCTCTCCTCTCTCTCTCTCTCTCTCTCTCTCTCTCTCTCTCTCTCTCTCTCTCTCCCCCTTCTGTCTTTGTCTCCCTCTCTGCCTCCCCATCTGTCTCCATCTCTCTCTCCATTGATGTATCTCTCTCCATCTCTTTCTCTGTCTCTCTCTACAGAGGTCTGGTGCCCCTGCACAACGCCTGTTCTTATGGTCACTATGAGGTAGCTGAGTTGCTGGTGAGACATGGGGCGTCGGTGAACGTGGCAGACCTATGGAAGTTCACTCCTCTCCACGAGGCTGCAGCCAAGGGCAAATACGAGATCTGCAAGCTTCTCCTCAAGGTACTGTACACAACTGAACTCAGGCCTGTGGGACTACAACAGAGTTTGTCATTCAAAATATCTCTGGAGGCTATCACGTGTTCTCAACCCCTGTCTCTGTCTCTCTCTCGGTCTCTGCGTCTGTGTCTCTCTCTCTTTTTTGAGGGCTTTATTGGCATGGGAAACATAAGTTAACATTTCCAAAGCAAGTGAAGTAGATAATCAACCATACAAATGAACAGATAACATTGCACTCACATTTCCAATGGCATTATGTTGAAATAGTTAAAGTACCAAAGGGGAAAATATATAAACATAAATGTGGGTTGTATTTACAATGGTGTTTGTTCTTCACTGGTTGCCCTTTTCTTGTGGCAACAGGTCACAAATCTTGCTGCTGTGATGGCACACTGTGGTTTTTCACCAAGTAGATATGGGAGTTTATCAAAATTGGGTTTGTTTTCAAATTCTTTATGGGTCTGTGTAATCTGAGGGAAATATGTGTCTCTAATATGGTCATACATTTGGCAGGAGGTTAGGAAGTGCAGCTCAGTTTCCACCTCATTTTGTGGGCAGTGAGCACATAGCCTGTCTTACATTTACATTTAAGTCTTCTCTTGAGAGCCATGTCTGCCTATGGCGGCCTTTCTCAATAGCAAGGCTAAGCTCACTGAGTCTGTACATAGTCAAAGCTTTCCTTAAGTTTGGGTCAGTCACCGTGGTCAGGTATTCTGCCACTGTGTACTCTCTGTTTAGGGCCAAATAACTACAGTAAACTAGAATGCTATCTTTTTGTTTTGTCATGATTTGGTTGGGTCTAATTATGCTGCTGTCCTGGGGCTCTGTGGGGTCTGTGCTTGTGAACAGAGCCCCAGGACCAGCATGCTTAAGGAGCAGTTCTCCAGGTTCATCTCTCTGTAGGTGATGACTTTGTTATGGAAGGTTTGGGTTTCTCTCTCTCCTTAAATACCTTTTACAGAGAGGTACTGTAGAAAGTCATAACAGTTTAGTCATTTAATTTTATCACATGCTGATGCCCATTGGTGGTTAAAGACTGTTTATTACGGCTGAATAATAGACAGGAAAAACACTTGGGTTTTATGGCTTATTTTCATTACACCTCTGGTCATGATTTGATCACTGGAGAGAGAGAGAAGGGGGAGAGAGAGAGAAGGGGGAGAGAGCAGGATGTGTAATGTGTTCCTTCTCATCGGCATAAGCAGGGCCAGTTTATGTCTTATAAAATATGTGAAACGTGTATCTGGCTGTAAACTGAGGAGTTATTTTTGATTGCATTAGCATATAAAAATCCTAAGAGCTGCTGGAGCATCTAACTTCCCACCTCATAGTTAGTCTTCCATTAAACTTGATGCACATCACAAGAATAACCCTGCTGAATACATTTATTTTTTTTAGATTCAGAGTAATTTCAGTTCTTATCACACGCTTTCTCAACCCGTCTCCCTCTGTTTCTCACTTTGGCATTCAAGAAACCAGCAACCATGTGTTCACCAGCCCATATTCACTGCAGCAGCCAAGAGGCACAGATTTCCTAGCTTTCAATTAAAGCTATACTCACTGCTGTCCCTTAGCAATACATGACAAGCCCCTCTGCTGGTTCCCTCAGCATGGGGCAGACCCGACCAAGAAGAACCGTGATGGAAACACTCCTCTGGACCTGGTGAAGGAGGGGGACACGGACATCCAGGACCTGCTGAGAGGAGACGCTGCCCTGCTGGACGCTGCGAAGAAGGGCTGTCTGGCCCGTGTCCAGAAGCTCTGCAGCCCAGAGAACATCAACTGTAGAGACACACAGGGACGCAACTCCACCCCACTGCACCTTGCAGGTGAGACTGGTAACCAAGACATAGCCAGGGGTACATACAGACCCACCCAGTTTGACTTCTGTTTCTAAATATTAAGTTCTGTTAACAAATAACAGTGTCAGTTATACTTGTGAAAAGGGCCAGATTTGATGAATTGTTAAATGACTTGTTGAGAGACCACACAGTGTCCTGAGTAACTGGCTGAAGTAGGTCTGCCAATGTAATCTCATAGCTGAAGCTAGGTGTGATTGTAGACTCCCCCAGTGTGCCCAGATGGTCGGGCTGTGGGGCCAGTCTGCCCCCCCTGTGTCTGTGTGAAGCTGGTAGGCTGTGGCTCATTGGAGGGGGGACAACAGATGGGTGAAAGGAAGTAACAGTCACAGTAGGGAATAGATAACAGCCCCAGCCTGGGACAACAGCTGACCTAACACCATGTTTTACTACAATATAAAGACAAAGTGGCAGTGTTCTGTCAACAGCACTAAGTGCATATTATGGGATGTATTAGGTTACAAAATCCAACTTTTTAGATATAATGTTAATAATATGGTAGAGAAAGACCCCACGGAACGATTCAGAACATGAACGATCATATTTGTCTTGGTAAAATGTATTTTATAACAAAAGGATGAGATGTGAAAATAGGTCACTAAAGAGCGTTTTCAACCAGTCTGGGCAGAGTGGATGGACACCCTACAGTATGACCTCTCTAGGTGGCAGAGGACTACCCTCATCTCACATACACACAATCTATTTTTATTGATTTATTTAACTACGCAAGTCAGTTAAAAACCTATTCTTATTTACAATGATTGCCTACCCCGGCCAAACCCTCCCCTAACCTGGACGACGCTGGGCCAATTGTGAGCTGCCCTATGGGACTCCCGATCACGGCCGGGATCAAACTCTGGTCTGTAGTGACGCCTCTAACAGTGCCTTAGACTGCTGCGCCACTCAATTTCTACCACAGCTTGTTTTCATAGTTAACCTTCAGACAGCCCAGGAGAAATGAAGATGGGCTGTATGCTGACTCAGTGGTGCTTCCTGCTTGTATGGCTCCCTGCAGGGGATCCAGACATTTGGAACAACACATAAATAATCAGAACATTTAAAACTCTATAAATATCAATTCAAAAATAAGACTCATAAATATCCAAAAGAAGTAACAAAGACCAATAGAAACAAATTGTAGTATGTAAATACAAATAAAAAAGGGAATCAGATTATTACACTATTACCCTATTGCTAACAGAAAACACAAATACAACTAAATTGCACAAATCCTATATCACACAAATACACAAATAGAATAACACACTTATAAAGAAGAGAACATGATTGTTGCACTTCAAACAAGAAATACACAAGCTAAATTGCACTAGTACTGTACAAAGTTACTGGTCCCCTGCTCCCCCTACCTCGGGCTTCCAGTGGGGAGACATGAGGTCAATAATGTTGATTAGACTAAGTCCTGGAGGGGAGAGAAGCAGAGGAGTAATGTGGAGGAGCGGTGCAGAGAGGAGCTCTGCAGAGGGGCAGAGAGGAGCTCTGCAGAGGGGCAGAGAGGAGCTGTGCAGAGGGGCAGAGAGGAGCTGTGCAGAGGGGCAGAGAGGAGCTGTGCAGAGGGGCAGAGAGGAGCTGTGCAGAGGGGCAGAGAGGAGCGGTGCAGAGAGGAGCTGTGCAGAGGGGCAGAGAGGAGCTGTGCAGAGGGGCAGAGAGGAGCTGTGCAGAGGGGCAGAGAGGAGCTGTGCAGAGGGGCAGAGAGGAGCTGTGCAGAGGGGCAGAGAGGAGCTGTGCAGAGGGGCAGAGAGGAGCTGTGCAGAGGGGCAGAGAGGAGCTGTGCAGAGGGGCAGAGGAGGTGCAGAGGGGCAGGGAGCTGTGCAGAGGGGCAGAGCTGTGCAGAGGGGCAGAGAGGAGAGGGGCAGAGAGGAGCTGTGCAGAGGGGCGGGGCAGAGGGCAGGAGCTGTGCAGAGGGGCAGAGAGGAGCTGTGCAGAGGGGCAGAGAGGAGCTGTGCAGTGCAGAGGGGCAGAGAGCTGTGCAGAGGGGCAGAGAGGAGCTGTGCAGAGGGGCAGAGGGGCAGGAGCTGTGCAGAGGGGCAGAGGCTGTGCTGTGCAGAGGGGCAGAGAGGAGCTGTGCAGAGGGGCAGAGAGGAGCTGTGCAGAGGGGGGCAGAGAGGAGCTGTGCAGAGGGGCAGAGAGGAGCTGTGCAGAGGGGCAGAGAGGAGCTGTGCAGAGGGGCAGAGAGGAGCTGTGCAGAGGGGCAGAGAGGAGCTGTGCAGAGGGGCAGAGAGGAGCTGTGCAGAGGGGCAGAGAGCTGTGCAGAGAGCTGTGCAGAGGGGCAGAGAGGAGCTGTGCAGAGGGGCAGAGAGGAGCTGTGCAGAGGGGCAGAGAGGAGCTGTGCAGAGGGGCAGCAGAGAGGAGCTGTGCAGAGGGGCAGAGAGGAGCGGGGCAGAGAGGAGCGGGCAGAGAGAGCTGTGCAGAGGGGCAGAGAGGGGCAGCAGAGAGGAGCGGGCAGAGAGGAGCTGTGCAGGGGGCAGAGAGGAGCGGGGAGCAGAGGCAGCAGAGGGGCAGCCAGAGGGGCAGAGAGGAGCAGAGGGGCAGGGCAGAGAGGAGCCGGGCAGAGAGGAGCGGTGCAGGAGAGAGGGGCAGAGAGGAGCGGTGCAGAGGGGCAGAGAGGGGCAGGGAGAGAGGAGAGAGAGGAGCCGGGGGCAGAGAGGAGCAGAGGGGCAGCAGAGGAGCTGGCAGAGAGGAGCCGGGCAGAGGGGAGCGGGCAGAGAGGAGCCGGGCAGGAGGAGCAGGGAGCCGGGCAGAGGGAGCAGGGCAGGAGCCGGGCAGAGGAGGGGCAGAGAAGAGCCGGGCAGAGAAGAGCCGAGCAGAGAGGAGCCGGGCAGAGAGGAGCCGGGCAGAGGGGAGCCGGGCAGAGAGGAGCCGGGCAGAGAGGAGCCGGGCAGAGAGGAGCCGGGCAGAGAGGAGCCGGGCAGAGAGGAGCCGGGCAGAGAGGAGCCGGGCAGAGAGGAGCCGAACAGAGAGGAGCCGGGCAGAGGGGGGCAGGGCAGAGAGGAGCGGTGCAGAGGGGCAGAGAGGAGCGGTGCAGAGGGGCAGAGAGGAGCTGTGCAGAGGGGCAGAGAGGAGCAGAGAGAGAGGGGCAGAGGGGAGCGGTGCAGAGAGGAGCTGTGCAGAGGGGCAGAGCAGAGAGGAGCAGAGGAGCTGTGCAGAGGGGCAGAGAGGGGCAGAGAGGAGCTGTGCAGAGGGGTAGAGAGGGGCAGAGAGGAGCTGTGCAGAGGGGCAGAGAGGAGCGGTGCAGAGGGGCAGAGAGGAGCGGTGCAGAGGGGCAGAGAGGGGCAGAGAGGAGCGGTGCAGAGGGGCAGAGAGGAGCGGTGCAGAGGGGCAGAGAGGGGCAGAGAGGAGCGGTGCAGAGGGGCAGAGAGGGGCAGAGAGGAGCGGTGCAGAGGGGCAGAGAGGGGCAGAGAGGAGAGGTGCAGAGAGGAGCGGTGCAGAGAGGAGCTGTGCAGAGGGGCAGAGAGGAGCGGTGCAGAGAGGAGCTGTGCAGAGGGGCAGAGAGGAGCTGTGCAGAGAGGAGCGGGGCAGAGAGGGGCAGAGAGGAGCGGTGCAGAGGGGCAGAGAGGAGCGGGGCAGAGAGGAGCCGGGCAGAGAGGAGCGGGGCAGAGAGGAGCCGGGCAGAGAGGAGCCGGGCAGAGAGGAGCCGGGCAGAGAGGAGCAGAGAGGAGCGGGCAGAGAGAGAGAGGAGCGGGCAGAGGGAGGGGCAGCCGGGCAGAGAGGAGAGAGGAGCGGGGCAGAGCGGTGCAGAGAGGAGCCGGACAGAGAGGAGCAGAGGGGAGCCGGGCAGAGATGAGCCGGGCAGAGAAGAGCCGTGCAGAGAAGAGCCGAACAGAGATGAGCCGGGCAGAGAAGAGCCGTGCAGAGAGGAGCCGAACAGAGAGGAGCCGGGCAGAGAGGAGCCGGGCAGAGAGGAGCCGGGCAGAGAGGAGCCGGGCAGAGAAGAGCCGTGCAGAGAAGAGCCGAACAGAGAGGAGCCGGGCAGAGGGGGGCAGGGCAGCGGTGCAGGGGGCAGAGAGGAGCGGTGCAGAGGGGCAGAGGAGCTGTGCAGAGGGCAGAGAGGAGCAGAGAGGAGGGGGGGCAGAGAGGAGCGGGCAGCAGAGAGGAGCGGGGCAGAGAGGAGCGGGGCAGGTGCAGAGAGGGAGCGGGGCAGAGAGGAGCGGGGCAGAGAGGAGCCGGGCAGAGAGGAGCAGGGAGGAGGAGCGGTGCAGAGGGGAGGAGCGGTGCGAGGAACCGGGCAGGGGCAGGGAGGAGCGGTGCAGAGGGGCAGAGGAGCGGGGCAGAGAGGAGCGGGGCAGAGAGGAGCGGGGCAGAGAGGGGCAGAGAGAGGAGCGGTGCAGAGAGGAGCGGTGCAGAGGGGCAGAGAGGAGCGGGGCAGAGAGGAGCGGTGCAGAGGGGCAGGGAGGAGCAGAGAGGAGCAGAGGGGCAGGAGCGGTGCAGAGAGGAGCGGTGCAGAGGGGCAGGGAGCGGTGCAGAGAGGAGCGGTGCAGAGAGGAGCGGTGCAGAGGGGCAGGGAGGAGCGGTGCAGAGAGGAGCGGTGCAGAGAGGAGCGGTGCAGAGGGGCAGGGAGGAGCGGTGCAGAGAGGAGCGGTGCAGAGGGGCAGGGAGGAGCGGTGCAGAGAGGAGCGGTGCAGGAGCGGTGCAGAGAGGAGCGGTGCAGAGAGGGAGGAGCGGTGCAGAGAGGAGCGGTGCAGAGAGGAGCGGTGCAGAGGGGCAGGGAGGAGCGGTGCAGAGAGGAGCGGTGCAGAGGGGCAGGGAGGAGCGGTGCAGAGAGGAGCGGTGCAGAGAGGAGCGGTGCAGAGGGGCAGGGAGGAGCGGTGCAGAGAGGAGCGGTGCAGAGAGGAGCGGTGCAGAGAGGAGCGGTGCAGAGAGGAGCGGGGCAGAGAGGAGCTGTGCAGAGGGGCAGAGAGGAGCGGTGCAGAGAGGAGCTGTGCAGAGGGGCAGAGAGGAGCTGTGCAGAGAGGAGCGGGGCAGAGAGGGGCAGAGAGGAGCGGTGCAGGGAGGAGCTGGGCAGAGAGGAGCGGGGCAGAGAGGAGCGGGGCAGGGAGGAGCTGGGCAGAGAGGAGCGGGGCAGAGAGGAGCGGGGCAGGGAGGAGCTGGGCAGAGAGGAGCGGGGCAGAGAGGAGCGGGGCAGGGAGGAGCTGGGCAGAGAGGAGCGGTGCAGAGAGGAGCGGGGCAGAGAGGAGCGGGGCAGAGAGGAGCGGGGCAGGGAGGAGCTGGGCAGAGAGGAGCGGTGCAGAAGGGCAGAGAGGAGCGGTGCAGAGAGGAGCTGGGCAGAGAGGAGCGGTGCAGAAGGGCAGAGAGGAGCGGTGCAGAGAGGAGCTGGGCAGAGAGGAGCGGTGCAGAAGGGCAGAGAGGAGCGGTGCAGAAGGGCAGGAGGAGCGGTGCAGAAGGGCAGAGAGGAGCGGTGCAGAGAGGAGCTGGGCAGAGAGGAGCGGTGGAAGGGCAGAGAGGAGCGGTGCAGAAGGGCAGAGAGGAGCGGTGCAGAAGGGCAGAGAGGAGCGGTGCAGAGGGGAGCGGTGCAGAGAGGGGCTCAGGGTGGAGAAGAGGCCTCATCACACAACGGCAGAACTGTATTTTTTGTCTCTATTTCTGCTCAATTTCTTACAAAATAAATTACTGCAGTGGCATAGGGTCACTCTATGAAGCTGAGCTTGTTTAACACATTGAAAGAATAGTGAAAAGAAAAGAGGGAGAAAGAGGCAGAGAGGGATTGAGATAGAACACCAGCCATATGGTGCCACGCTATATTAACCCATTGTGTGTTTGCTTCCACCCCCACCAGCTGGCTACAATAACCTGGAGGTAGCAGAATACCTGCTGGAGCATGGAGCTGATGTCAACGCCCAGGACAAGGGGGGCCTCATCCCCCTCCACAACGCTGCCTCTTATGGGGTTAGTAACTCACCTCCTCCCTCTCTTCTCCATCCCATGGAACAAGTATTCACTACTTTATTATTTCCAACACCAGAATAGTTTACTGAGCCAATCAGCTCCTCTCTACTCCGGTTCCCCCACATAGCCTCTCTGTGCTTCCCCCACATAGCCTCTCTGTGCTTCCCCCACATAGCCTCTCTGTGCTTCCCTCACATAGCCTCTCTGTGCTTCCCCCACATAGCCTCTCTGTGCTTCCCCCACATAGCCTCTCTGTGCTTCCCCCACATAGCCTCTCTGTGCTTCCTCCTTATGACAAACACAATTTGTTGTGTTCCTGAGTGTATTGAGGCATTGTGGCGTGTGTGTAAATGGTGTGATGTAGAGGTCCCTCCAAGGCTGAAGGGGCTCATAAAGTTTTCATGTGACACTATGTTTCATAGTTAATTTTGTAAGGAACCCTGGCGTCTCCTAGTGAGGGAGACTTAGTGGAAACACTGGCTGATATGGAGATAATACTGAGTGGTCACAAAGGAATTGAGAGAGACAGAGCACAGCAGCACTGACAGTAAACACTATCTAGTCTACAGTAAATCAAATAGGCCAAGTAACTGATCAAGCCTCAACCAAGCCCTCTCCCAACCTAACCAAGCCCTCTCCCAACCTAACCAAGCCCTCTCCCAACCGAACCAAGCCCTCTCCCAACCTGACCAAGCCCTCTCCCAACCTGACCAAGCCCTCTCCCAACCTAACCAAGCCCTCTCCCAACCGAACCAAGCCCTCTCCCAAACGAACCAAGCCCTCTCCCAATCGAACCAAACCCTCTCCCAACCGAACCAAGCCCTCTCCCAACCTGACCAAGCCCTCTCCCAATCGAACCAAACCCTCTCCCAATCGAACCAAACCCTCTCCCAACCTGACCAAGCCCTCTCCCAACCTGACCAAGCCCTCTCCCAACCTGACCAAGTCCTCGTCCAACCCGACCAAGCCCTCTCCCAACCGAACCAAGCTCTCTCCCAACCGAACCAAGCCCTCTCCCAACCTGACCAAGCCCTCGTCCAACCAAACCAAGCCCTCGTCCAACCAAACCAAGCCCTCGTCCAACCAAACCAAGCCCTCGTCCAACCGAACCAAGCCCTCTCCCAACCGAACCAAGCCCTCTCCCAACCTGACCAAGCCCTCTCCCAACCCGACCAAGCCCTCTCCCAACCCGACCAAGCCCTCTCCCAACCCAACCAAGCCCTCTCCCAACCCAACCAAGCCCTCTCCCAACCCAACCAAGCCCTCTCCCAACCTGAACAAGCCCTCTCCCAACCTGACCAAGCCCTCTCCCAACCAAACCAAGCCCTCTCCCAACCGAACCAAGCCCTCTCCCAACCTGACCAAGCCCTCGTCCAACCAAACCAAGCCCTCTCCCAACCTAACCAAGCCCTCTCCCAACCTAACCAAGCCCTCTCCCAACCTAACCAAGCCCTCTCCCAACCGAACCAAACCCTCTCCCAACCGAAACAAGCCCTCTCCCAACCGACCAAGCCCTCTCCCAACCGACCCAAGCCCTCTCCCAACTGACCCAAGCCCTCTCCCAACCTGACCAAGCCCTCTCCCAACCTGACCAAGCCCTCGTCCAACCTAACCAACTCCTCTCCTCTCCCAACCTAACCAAACCCTCTCCCAACCTAACCAAACCCTCTCCCAACCTAACCCAACCTGCTCCTCCTCCTCTTGCTGCTGCTGACATAACAGTCCTGGGTTCAGTCCAGCGCCCACCCTGCTGCCCCAACCTAACCAACTCCTCTCCCAACCTAACCAAACATTCTCCCAACCGAACCAAACATTCTCCCAACCTAACCAAACCCTCTCCCAACCCAACCAAACTCTCTCCCAACCCAACCAAGCCCTCTCCCAACCAAACCCTCTCCCAACCTAACCAAGCCCTCTCCCAACCCGACCAAGCCCTCTCCCAACCCGACCAAGCCCTCTCCCAACCCGACCAAGCCCTCTCCCAACCCGACCAAGCCCTCTCCCAACCCGACCAAGCCCTCTCCCAACCCGACCAAGCCCTCTCCCAACCCGACCAAGCCCTCTCCCAACCCGACCAAGCCCTCTCCCAACCTGACCAAGCCCTCTCCCAACCCGACCAAGCCCTCTCCCAACCTGACCAAACTCTCTTCCAACCCAACCAAACTCTCTACCAACCCAACCAAACTCTCCCAATCAAACCCTCTCCCAACATAAATGAAACACAATCTCAGGGACAGTTCTGACCATTGAGACAACACAGATGGTAAACTGGGCCATTTTTTAAGCTAATAAGCAGCAGGAATGGCCGTTGTTTGTTTTGTTTATGCCATTGTTTAGTCCAGCAGTAGTGTGTGGCCCCTGGGGGCATGACTAGTCCCAAACAGGAATCTCAGAGCAGGCTGCTGCTTACATAACAGTCCTGGGTTCAGTCCAGCACCCACCCTGCTTTCCCTTGACATGGTTCCTGCTCCTCCTCCTCTTCCTGCTGCTGACATAACAGTCCTGGGTTCAGTCCAGCGCCCACCCTGCTGCCCCTTGACATGGTTCCTGCTCCTCCTCCTCTTGCTGCAGACATAACAGTCCTGGGTTCAGTCCAGCACCCACCCTGCTGCCCCTTGACATGGTTCCTGCTCCTCCTCCTCTTCCTGCTTACATAACAGTCCTGGGTTCAGTCCAGCACCCACCCTGCTGCCCCTTGGCATGGTTCCTACTCCTCCTCCTCTTGCTGCAGACATAACAGTCCTTGGTTCAGTCCAGCACCCACCCTGCTGCCCCTTGGCATGGTTCCTACTCCTCCTCCTCTTGCTGCAGACATAACAGTCCTGGGTTCAGTCCAGCACCCACCCTGCTGCCCCTTGGCATGGTTCCTGCTCCTCCTCCTCTTCCTGCTGCAGACATAACAGTCCTGGGTTCAGTCCAGCACCCACCCTGCTGCCCCTTGACATGGTTCCTGCTCCTCCTCCTCTTGCTGCAGACATAACAGTCCTGGGTTCAGTCCAGCGCCCACCCTGCTGCCCCTTGGCATGGTTCCTGCTCCTCCTCCTCTTGCTGCAGACATAACAGTCCTGGGTTCAGTCCAGCACCCACCCTGCTGCCCCTTGACATGGTTCCTGCTCCTCCTCCTCTTCCTGCTGCTGACATAACAGTCCTGGGTTCAGTCCAGCACCCACCCTGCTGCCCCTTGACATGGTTCCTGCTCCTCCTCCTCTTGCTGCTGACATAACAGTCCTGGGTTCAGTCCAGCGCCCACCCTGCTGCCCCTTGGCATGGTTCCTACTCCTCCTCCTCTTGCTGCTGCTGACATAACAGTCCTGGGTTCAGTCCAGCACCCACCCTGCTGCCCCTTGGCATGGTTCCTGCTCCTCCTCCTCTTCCTGCTGCTGACATAACAGTCCTGGGTTCAGTCCAGCGCCCACCCTGCTGCCCCTTGACATGGTTCCTGCTCCTCCTCCTCTTGCTGCTGACATAACAGTCCTGGGTTCAGTCCAGCACCCACCCTGCTGCCCCTTGACATGGTTCCTGCTCCTCCTCCTCTTGCTGCAGACATAACAGTCCTGGGTTCAGTCCAGCACCCACCCCTGCTGCCCCTTGGCATGGTTCCTGCTCCTCCTCTTCCTGCTGCTGACATAACAGTCCTGGGTTCAGTCCAGCGCCCACCCTGCTGCCCCTTGACATGGTTCCTGCTCCTCCTCCTCTTGCTGCTGACATAACAGTCCTGGGTTCAGTCCAGCACCCACCCTGCTGCCCCTTGACATGGTTCCTGCTCCTCCTCCTCTTGCTGCTGCTGACATAACAGTCCTGGGTTCAGTCCAGCACCCACCCTGCTGCCCCTTGACATGGTTCCTGCTCCTCCTCCTCTTGCTGCTGACATAACTGTCCTGGGTTCAGTCCAGCGCCCACCCTGCTGCCCCTTGACATGGTTCCTGCTCCTCCTCCTCTTGCTGCTGACATAACAGTCCTGGGTTCAGTCCAGCACCCACCCTGCTGCCCCTTGACATGGTTCCTACTCCTCCTCCTCTTGCTGCAGACATAACAGTCCTGGGTTCAGTCCAGCGCCCACCCTGCTGCCCCTTGGCACATCCTCCTCTTGCTGCAGACATAACAGTCCTGGGTTCAGTCCAGCTGCCCCTTGACCCCTGCTCCTCCTCCCTTCCTGCTGCTGACATAACAGTCCTGGGTTCAGTCCAGCACCCACCCTGCTGCCCCTTGGTGGTTCCTGCTCCTCCTCCTCTTGCTGCTGACATAACAGTCCTGGGTTCAGTCCAGCGCCCACCCTGCTGCCCCTTGGCATGGTTCCTACTCCTCCATGGTTCTCCTCCTCCTCTTGCTGCTGCTGACATAACAGTCCTGGGTTCAGTCCAGCACCCACCCTGCTGCCCCTTGGCATGGTTCCTGCTCCTCCTCCTCTTCCTGCTGCTGACATAACAGTCCTGGGTTCAGTCCAGCGCCCACCCTGCTGCCCCTTGACATGGTTCCTGCTCCTCCTCCTCTTGCTGCTGACATAACAGTCCTGGGTTCAGTCCAGCACCCACCCTGCTGCCCCTTGACATGACTGCTGACATAACAGTCCTGGGTTCAGTCCAGCACCCACCCTGCTGCCCCTTGACATGGTTCCTGCTCCTCCTCCTCTTGCTGCTGACATAACAGTCCTGGGTTCAGTCCAGCGCCCACCCTGCTGCCCCTTGACATGGTTCCTGCTCCTCCTCCTCTTGCTGCTGACATAACAGTCCTGGGTTCAGTCCAGCACCCACCCTGCTGCCCCTTGACATGGTTCCTACTCCTCCTCCTCTTGCTGCTGCTGACATAACAGTTCTGGGTTCAGTCCAGCACCCACCCTGCTGCCCCTTGACATGGTTCCTGCTCCTCCTCCTCTTGCTGCTGACATAACAGTCCTGGGTTCAGTCCAGCACCCACCCTGCTGCCCCTTGACATGGTTCCTGCTCCTCCTCCTCTTGCTGCAGACATAACAGTCCTGGGTTCAGTCCAGCACCCACCCCTGCTGCCCCTTGGCATGGTTCCTGCTCCTCCTCTTCCTGCTGCTGACATAACAGTCCTGGGTTCAGTCCAGCGCCCACCCTGCTGCCCCTTGACATGGTTCCTGCTCCTCCTCCTCTTGCTGCTGACATAACAGTCCTGGGTTCAGTCCAGCACCCACCCTGCTGCCCCTTGACATGGTTCCTGCTCCTCCTCCTCTTGCTGCTGCTGACATAACAGTCCTGGGTTCAGTCCAGCACCCACCCTGCTGCCCCTTGACATGGTTCCTGCTCCTCCTCCTCTTGCTGCTGACATAACAGTCCTGGGTTCAGTCCAGCGCCCACCCTGCTGCCCCTTGACATGGTTCCTGCTCCTCCTCCTCTTGCTGCTGACATAACAGTCCTGGGTTCAGTCCAGCACCCACCCTGCTGCCCCTTGACATGGTTCCTGCTCCTCCTCCTCTTGCTGCTGCTGACATAACAGTCCTGGGTTCAGTCCAGCACCCACCCTGCTGCCCCTTGGCATGGTTCCTGCTACTCCTCCTCTTCCTGCTGCTGACATAACAGTCCTGGGTTCAGTCCAGCACCCACCCTGCTGCCCCTTGACATGGTTCCTGCTCCTCCTCCTCTTGCTGCAGACATAACAGTCCTGGGTTCAGTCCAGCACCCACCCTGCTGCCCCTTGACATGGTTCCTGCTACTCCTCCTCTTCCTGCTGCTGACATAACAGTCCTGGGTTCAGTCCAGCGCCCACCCTGCTGCCCCTTGACATGGTTCCTGCTCCTCCTCCTCTTCCTGCTTACATAACAGTCCTGGGTTCAGTCCAGCACCCACCCTGCTGCCCCTTGACATGGTTCCTGCTCCTCCTCCTCTTGCTGCTGACATAACAGTCCTGGGTTCAGTCCAGCACCCACCCTGCTGCCCCTTGACATGGTTCCTGCTCCTCCTCCTCTTCCTGCTGCTGACATAACAGTCCTGGGTTCAGTCCAGCGCCCACCCTGCCGCCCCTTGACATGGTTCCTGCTACTCCTCCTCTTCCTGCTGCTGACATAACAGTCCTGGGTTCAGTCCAGCACCCACCCTGCTGCCCCTTGACATGGTTCCTACTCCTCCTCCTCTTGCTGCTGCTGACATAACAGTCCTGGGTTCAGTCCAGCACCCACCCTGCTGCCCCTTGGCATGGTTCCTACTCCTCCTCCTCTTCCTGCTGCTGACATAACAGTCCTGGGTTCAGTCCAGCACCCACCCTGCTGCCCCTTGACATGGTTCCTGCTCCTCCTCCTCTTGCTGCAGACATAACAGTCCTGGGTTCAGTCCAGCACCCACCCTGCTGCCCCTTGGCATGGTTCCTGCTCCTCCTCCTCTTCCTGCTGCTGACATAACAGTCCTGGGTTCAGTCCAGCACCCACCCTGCTGCCCCTTGACATGGTTCCTGCTCCTCCTCCTCTTCCTGCTGCTGACATAACAGTCCTGGGTTCAGTCCAGCGCCCACCCTGCTGCCCCTTGGCATGGTTCCTACTCCTCCTCCTCTTCCTGCTGCTGACATAACAGTCCTGGGTTCAGTCCAGCACCCACCCTGCTGCCCCTTGACATGGTTCCTGCTCCTCCTCCTCTTCCTGCTGCTGACATAACAGTCCTGGGTTCAGTCCAGCACCCACCCTGCTGCCCCTTGGCATGGTTCCTACTCCTCCTCCTCTTGCTGCAGACATAACAGTCCTGGGTTCAGTCCAGCACCCACCCTGCTGCCCCTTGACATGGTTCCTGCTCCTCCTCCTCTTCCTGCTGCTGACATAACAGTCCTGGGTTCAGTCCAGCGCCCACCCTGCTGCCCCTTGGCATGGTTCCTACTCCTCCTCCTCTTCCTGCTGCTGACATAACAGTCCTGGGTTCAGTCCAGCACCCACCCTGCTGCCCCTTGGCATGGTTCCTACTCCTCCTCCTCTTCCTGCTGCTGACATAACAGTCCTGGGTTCAGTCCAGCACCCACCCTGCTGCCCCTTGACATGGTTCCTGCTCCTCCTCCTCCTCCTGCTGCTGACATAACAGTCCTGGGTTCAGTCCAGCACCCACCCTGCTGCCCCTTGACATGGTTCCTGCTCCTCCTCCTCTTCCTGCTGCTGACATAACAGTCCTGGGTTCAGTCCAGCACCCACCCTGCTGCCCCTTGGCATGGTTCCTGCTCCTCCTCCTCTTCCTGCTGCTGACATAACAGTCCTGGGTTCAGTCCAGCACCCACCCTGCTGCCCCTTGGCATGGTTCCTACTCCTCCTCCTCTTCCTGCTGACATAACAGTCCTGGGTTCAGTCCAGCACCCACCCTGCTGCCCCTTGACATGGTTCCTACTCCTCCTCTTGCTGCTGCTGACATAACAGTCCTGGGTTCAGTCCAGCACCCACCCTGCTGCCCCTTGGCATGGTTCCTACTCCTCCTCCTCTTGCTGCAGACATAACAGTCCTGGGTTCAGTCCAGCACCCACCCTGCTGCCCCTTGGCATGGTTCCTGCTCCTCCTCCTCTTCCTGCTGACATAACAGTCCTGGGTTCAGTCCAGCACCCACCCTGCTGCCCCTTGACATGGTTCCTACTCCTCCTCCTCTTCCTGCTGCTGACATAACAGTCCTGGGTTCAGTCCAGCACCCACCCTGCTGCCCCTTGACATGGTTCCTGCTCCTCCTCCTCTTGCTGCTGCACCAGTCCAAGTATCGGCCAATGTGCTGCTTTGACTGCCTGTGTGCCAGTGTCCTCTTAAGGCCCATGGCCTTAAGAGGACACTGGAGTGTTGATATGGAGGGTTGATATGGGGGGTTGATATGGAGGGTTGATATGAAGGGATGTGTAAATTATATGATTCTATGATAATATGATGAGCCATGGATTTAACTGATTCACTATTTAGTTCATTGAATGACACATTTTTTATTCATACATTCAGATTTAGCCTAACCGTATCCTGTTTCTCCCTCAGCATGTGGATATAGCTGCTCTCCTGATCAAGTACAACACGTGTGTGAACGCTACAGATAAGTGGGCCTTCACCCCGCTCCACGAGGCGGCTCAGAAAGGCCGGACCCAGCTATGTGCTCTGCTACTGGCCCACGGAGCTGACCCTAGCATGAAGAACCAGGAGGGACAGGCGCCACTGGACCTGGCTACGGTATATACACACACATGGATATACATGGATGCACACACACACATTTGTAATTACCTCAAGGAATGACCTCACTCTGCCATGTAATACTGTAATACACAACCGTAGCTTGTTATGAGGTCCTCACTGATTTGAACCATGTTCTGATTATGAGAAGCTTCGGTGATTGACCTTCCTTCTGATTAATGTGCTACAGTGCATTCGGAAAATATTCAAACCCCTTCACTTTTTATTACATTAGTCTTATTAAAAAATTATTATTTTTTAAACATGAATCAATCTACACACAGTACCCCATAATGACAAAGCAAAAACATATGAATTCAGACCCTTTACTCAATACATCTCCACAGAACAACTCTGAAGCTCTAGGAAGTCTTGGTGGTTTCAAACTTCTTCCATTTAAGAATGATGGAGGCCACTGGGTTCTTGGGGACCTTCAATGGTGCAGACATTTTTTGGTACCCTTCCCCAGATCTGTCCCTCGACACAGTCCTGTCTCGGAGCTCTACAGATAATTCCTTCGACCTCATGGCTTGTTTTTTTTCTCTGACATGCACTGTCAACAGTGGGACCTCATATAGACAGATGTGTGCCTTTCCAAATCATGTCCAATCAATTGGATTTACCACAGGTGGACTCTAATCAAGTTGTAGAAACATCTCAAGGATGATCAATGGAAACGGGATGCACCTGAGTTCAATTTCGAGTCTCATAGCAAAGTGTCTTAATACTTATGCAAATAAGGTATTTTTGTTTTTTTTAAACCTCTTTTCGCTTTGTCATTATGGGGTATTGTGTGTAGATTGAGGGGAAAAATGTATTTCATCCATTTTGGAATAAGGTTGTAATGTAACAAAATGTGGAAAGAGTGAAGGGGTCTGAAAACATTCCGAATGCCCTGTATATGGATTACTGTGTAAATCAATGAATATCTTTACTATATAATCCTCATTACATTGTCCGTTTCTTGTCTCCTCTGTCTCAGGCTGATGACATCAGAGCGCTGCTGATAGATGCCATGCCTCCAGACGCCCTGCCCAGCTGCTTCAAGCCTCAGGCCACGGTGGTCAGCGCCTCAGTGGTCAGTACAGCGGTCATCTCTCCAGCCTCCACGCCCTCCTGCTTGTCTGCAGCCAGCAGCATAGACAACCTGGCCGGGTCCCTCAGCGAGCTCACTGTGGCTGGAGCCACTGGTCCTGCAGATGGAGCCACCGGCTCCGACAGGAAGGACAAAGAGAGTACGTAAACCCTCCGACTTTTATATACAGTATATTATAATATTATACAACTTGGACATTTTTCTTTGACATCAACAATGATTAAAATGACCTCGCATCATACTCTTATACATATGAGAAACAGTTAGCCTGATTTGTCTCACAGTATTTAAGCAGTCTTGTCTATTTTATGTTTCATTCAACAGCTATTGTAGACATGAAGATCAGCCAGTTCCTGAAGAGCTTGGGGTTGGAGCACCTGCGTGACATCTTCCAGAAGGAACAGGTAAATGCACGTATCCTTGTGGTCCCTGTACGAGCCAATCACTTTCATGTTTACTGTTGCCCAATCATACACCTCTTGTCACTCACGCCATAAACCTAAAAAGCTCAACTCTCAATCTACCTGTCATCCATGCTTCTCTGTCTACAGCTGGTCTTTTTACTGGAGTTTTCCACAGTCAGTCAGTAGTATTGACTGCCTGCCTCATCCAGAGAAACAGATCATCTCAGACTTTACCATGCTGCATGGCCAGACACTGAAATTACCCTCATCATGTAGAGTAGACTGCCCCCACTCTTCTCTATCACCTGCTCTTCCTTTCTCTTCCTCCCTCCCCTCTCTGCGTGTACCTGCAGCAGCTCCAAGTGCCCTGTATCTCCTTGTCTCCAGCAGGATAGTTTAGGCTGACCTCTTCATCCCACTGCTGATTGGTTTTAGGGGGAATGTTGGGTTCCACGCAGAGCGTTGAGAGTGTGGAGTTCCATGCCAGGTGAAAACAGGCTGGGGACACAGTAGGGATGCTGGGACGGAGAGGGCTTTCATTTTCACATAGATGAGCAGATGAATGCCTACAGTGGGGAGCAGAGTGAGGTCTGGAGAGCGGAAAAAATCAGACAGGTTTCTTTTCCTGATTGTTTAAACCGGGTCAATAGTTTGAGGCTCTTTGAGATAGCCAAGGATGAGGCTCTTTGGGTTTGTGAGAGATAATTCAGGGGATAATTGCTCAGTGAATAAAAAAATCAAGGGTCCTCCATACACAGTCACTAACACACCCCACACTCACACCACGGCCTCTACATACAGTCTCAACGTTATACTCTCGATATGCGATTGTGTGAGCGTTTGTTTATTTGTCCATATCTGAAGGTTTGTGTTTGTGTGTGGGCTGCATGATGATGATGATGATGATGCATGCTGCTGTGAAAAAGGATTCGCCAGTCTTGTTGACCAGTGAACATGCAGTTTAGTAGTGAGTCACCCATTTAAATCCCTCTCTTCTCCCCATCGTCTTCTCCTCCACATGCTAAGTTTATCCCCTCAGTGGGTGGAGAGATTTTAAACAACTCACTGCACTGGCCTGATGACTGAGGGTGGCCGAGAGAGAGGGAGAGCTCTGAACCTGACTCATGTCTTGGTACAATGGGTCATGGTAGGCTGCAAGAAGGGATAGAAGAAGGGCCCCAGCGACAAGGGTTGGAAACTTTCCGGTAAATTTCCAGAATTTTTCCAGACATTTTCCATGGGAAGTTCATTAAGGCCGTGAATTTTGGTAATTTTGCTTAAATTCATCAAAAAGGATAGCTTATAACAGTGAACCTTTTTTTGTGAGATACACAAAGCAATTCTTGGTCTTGTGGCATATTTTGGTTAAACTATCCCCAATTCAATGGAATAGCAACCCTCTGCATGCACAGTACATTCTTCCATCACATGTGCAGTGCACTCTTCCATCACATCTACAGCTGATTCTCAAGATCTTGCGCACTAATGAGATTGAGCCGACACTACTATACTGTCTGAGCGAAGGACTACATGCTTTCTAGTAAGTTTTGATTGCAATAATGGGTGGGGTGAATACATTTTATATGACATACATGTTTTTTTTTAAATAGTAGCCTATAACAAAGTGTGTTTAAATAATTTCTAACTTGTTAACAATTTCTGCGAGTTAGTTTCTGCTACCATGTGGGGTTTAGCTTGCTTGAGCCTGCTAACTGAGGAATGTTAATTCACCTGTTTCCATGCGTGTTTAATTTTAAAACATGCATCTTATAAAGGAGTTGTTTAATCGAACTGCTTAACTATTTATCTGAACATGGAATTATATTTGTTTTTTAAATTTTTCTAATCTTTACAGGAAAATGCCATGGGCACTATCTGATGTGTGGAGACATTTCACTGCAGCTAATGGAGAAGGAAAAGCTGTGTACATTTGCAAATACGGTGCCAAATCATATGTGAAGAATGCAACAAAGATGCAGAATCATCTGGCCAAGTGCATAAAGTTCCCTCAGCGCTCACAACAAGCAACCTGACAAAAGTCCCTCTTCTTCTGTTCGAGGTGAAAATGATGAATCAGACACCTTATCAATAGCAACAGCTCATGGTCCTCCTGGAATCAGAAGGTTTTTTTGACTGAATGGAGGAACGTAGTCAGAGGAATTCTGATGAATGTCTTGCTCGAGCTGTGTATGCAACTGGTTTACCTCTGATGCTCACAGGCAATGTCTATTTGGAAGAGATTTCTGAATGTTCTTCGCCCAGCATACACCCCTCCAACCAGACATGCTTTATCTACTAATTTGCTGGATGCAGATTTCAAGTGAAGGTTAAGCAAATCATAGAGAAAGCAGACTGTATTGCAATCATCTCTGATGGGTGGTCAAATGTTTGTGGGCAAGGAATAATTAACTACATCTCCACCCCTCAACCAGTATTCTACAAGAGCACAGACACAAGGGAAAACAGACACACCGGTCTCTACATTGCAGAATAACTGAAAGCAGTCATCAATGACCTTGGACCACAGAAGGTATTTGCACTGGTGACAGACAATGCTGTGAACATGAAGGCTGCTTGGTCTAAAGTGGAGGAGTCCTACTCTCACATCACACCCATTGGCTGTGCTGCTCATGCATTGAATCTGCTCCTCAAGGACATCATGGCACTGAAAACAATGGATACACTCAATGGATACAAGAGAGCCAGGGAAATGTTTAGGTATGTGAAGGGTCATCAAGTTATAGCAGCAATCTACCTCACCAAGCAAAGTGAGAAGAATAAGAGCACCACATTGAAACTGCCCACCCGTTGGGGTGGTGTTGTCATCATGTTTGACATGTTTGACAGTCGCCTAAAGGGGAAGAGGTCAAGAAATGACCATGTCACAGTCTGCTGATATGGACTGCCCCATCAAGAGGATCCTCCTGGATGATGTATTTTGAGAGAGAGTGGTAAGCAGCCTGAAACTCCTGAAACCTATAGCAGTAACTATTGCAAGGATTGAGGGAGTCAATGCCATCCTGTCTGATGTTCAGACTCTGCTTGCAGATGTCAGAGAACAAGTCAGTACTGCCCTGCCCACTTCACTGTTGCTCCAAGCAGAGGAAACTACAGTTCTGAAATACATCAAAAAGCGCTAAGACTTCTGCCTGAAGCCCATACACGCCGCAGCGTACATGTTGGACCCCAAGTATCCTGGCAAGAGCATCCTGTCTGGTGCAGAGATCAACAAGGCCTATGGTGTCATCACTACTGTGTCTCGCCACCTTGGCCTGGATGAGAGCAAGATTCTCGGCAGTCTGGCAAAGTACACTTCCAAGCAAGGGCTTTGGGATGGAGATGCAATATGGCAGTAGTGCCAACATATCTCACCAGCCACCTGGTGGAAGGGACTTTGTGGATCTGAGGCTTTCCCCTGTTGCCGCCATCATCCTCCACATCCCACCAACATCAGCCGTGTCAGAGCGCAACTGGTCCTTGTTTGAGAACACGCACACCAAAGCACGCAACAGGCTGACCAATACAAAGGTTGAGAAATTAGTGGCCATCCGGGCAAATTTGAGGCTTTTTGAGTCTGACAATGAGCCATCATCAACAAAGTTGGAAAGTGACAGTGAAGATGAGGCCTCAGAGTCTGTTGTTCAAGAGGTGGACATTGAGGAGGTCCAGGGAGAAGACATGGAAGCCTGAGAGGAAGACAACCAACGCCTTAGTTTCTAGACGATCATTTTACATATGATGCGATGGATCATTGGGGATCATTCAATATTCCCTTTATTTTGTTGTTCAGTGAAATCATCCCATGTGAAGAGTCAACTCATTTAATTAGAGTTCAATTCGTAATTAAATTGTTTTTAAAATTTATATTGGAAGGATTTAGTCATTAGCAATTATGTCTACCTATTATAAGGTACAATGTTTGTTTCTGTCTCCATATGATATGGTAAATTTATCCAATGCAAGAAATATCGACATTTAAATGGTATTAATATTAATTTGCATATATTCCCGTTAATTCCCTCGGAAAGTTTCCACCCCAGAATATTCAGCCAAAATGTGCAACCCTACCAGCGACTACAATTTAATAAGAGATGAGAGAGAAATTAAAATGAAAAATAAATCCAAAATAGACTTTTTTAATGGAATTTTAAGTGTTCTGATTTGTCATTCCAAATGTCACATTAGCAGTAGACGGTGACTTGCTGTTCTCTGCACTGTTAGTGTCCCTTGATTCTAATGATATTATGATTGGATGTGTTTGGACAGTCTGACTCCTCCCCCCAATCTGATTGGCTATGTTTAGAGCAGGCTGTCCTCTGCCCCTACTCTGGTTGGCTGAATGTGCTCTGTTTCCATGTAGATTTCGCTGGATGTCCTGGCTGATATGGGCCACGAGGAGCTGAAGGAGATTGGGATCAACGCCTACGGTCACCGCCACAAACTCGTCAAAGGCGTGGAGAGACTCCTGAGAGGACAGCAAGGTCAGAGAGCCAGAGCTCAGCCAAGATTCTGCATGCTGGATCACATCCATATTCCATTCATCTTATTCCTTATTGATTTATTATTTAAGCACTTTCTTATAAACCTGCCTTATTGGCCACACTGGCTGAAGAGATTTGAATGTTTTTCAGAAGGACTGTTTAACCGCTTATGAAACAACAGATGACACTGCTGCTAACTCATACCTGATGTCTCTCAGCACAACCTCCTACTTATAGAACATCGCCTGTTAGCGCTGTTACCGTGGTTTCTCATTTGTTGTTATTGTGTTATTGTCTCTCTGCTCCAGGTGCTAATCCGTACCTGACGTTCCACTGTGCCAGTCAGGGTACGGTGCTCATAGACCTGGCCACGGACGATAAGGAGTTCCAGTCTGTAGAAGAGGAAGTATGTACTCTACATCATTATCTGTTTCTACAATGGAAACAATGTTGATCCACTGATGTAGGTGCCCTGTGCAGTACTCTCCTCGTTCTGACCCTAGCTGTGTGTATCTGCTTGCAGTTGCAAAGTACGATCCGAGAACACCGGGACGGGGGCAACGCAGGTGGGGTCTTCAGCAGGTACAACATTCTAAAGGTGAGTCATAGGCACCTGGAGAGGAGACAACCTCCCAAAATTCCTTTTATGTCCTCAACAAACACCAGTCTGTGAAAGATTTTCGTATTTAGGTCATTCTGTTGTCTCTGTATCTGTGAATGAGTCTGACTGTGTGTGGTCTGTCTGTCTGTAGATCCAGAAGGTGGTGAATAAGAAGTTGAGGGAGAGATACTCACACAGACAGAAAGAGATCGCTGATGAAAACCACAACCATCACAACGAACGCATGCTCTTCCACGGTAAGATAGCAGTACCTCTGCAGGCTTACCTGTCAATTCTGGTGAAGAAACAGTGGGTTCTCTGTTATAACATCTATGCTGAATCAAAGTTGATTTTGACATCGATTTTCCCTCTTCTCTTTCCTCCCCTTCTCTTCCTCTCCTCTGTCAGGTTCTCCATTCATCAACGCTATCATCCATAAGGGCTTTGACGAGCGGCATGCCTACATCGGAGGCATGTTCGGAGCGGGCATCTATTTTGCAGAGAACTCCTCGAAGAGTAACCAGTACGTGTACGGGATAGGGGGGGGCACAGGCTGCCCCACTCACAAAGACCGTTCCTGCTACCTCTGCCACAGGTCAGACTCACTCCAGACGTTCATAAATAATATGTGTGATGTATGCTGGTGTTATAATCTGTGTGGTGACGTTGTGTATTGCAAGCCGTTGTATGTGGTGTTCTGATGTGTGTGTTATGAATGAATTAATGTTGCGTATAGTATTCTGATGTGTGTTACTAGGTTGTTTATTACAGGTGTGTGTGTGTTGGGTTGTTGTGTGTTGCAGGCAGATGTTGTTCTGCAGAGTGACCCTGGGCAAGTCCTTCCTCCAGTTCAGTGCCATGAAGATGGCCCACGCCCCCCCTGGACACCACTCAGTAATCGGCCGGCCCAGTGTCAACGGACTGGCGTACGCAGAATATGTCATCTACAGAGGAGAACAGGTCAGTCTAAAGGCCTCAGCATGCTTCAGTTCAGCTGGCGCTTAGCCAGCAAAACAACTGTTTGTCCATATTGAGATGCTGTAGAACAGAATAGTCCGAATATATCTAAAATAAATCAAGAAGTCTGTCATTAATTCAAATCAAATCAAATCAAATTTATTTATATAGCCCTTCGTACATCAGCTGATATCTCAAAGTGCTGTACAGAAGCCCAGCCTAAAACCCCAAACAGCAAACAATGCAGGTGTAAAAGCACGGTGGCTAGGAAAAACTCCCTAGAAAGGCCAAAACCTAGGAAGAAACCTAGAGAGGAACCGGGCTATGTGGGGTGGCCAGTCCTCTTCTGGCTGTGCCGGGTAGAGATTATAACAGAACATGACCAAGATGTTCAAATGTTCATAAATGACCAGCATGGTCAAATAATAATAAGGCAGAACAGTTGAAACTGGAGCAGCAGCACAGTCAGGTGGACTGGGGACAGCAAGGAGCCATCATGTCAGGTAGTCCTGGGGTACGGTCCTAGGGCTCAGGTCCTCCGAGAGAGAGAAAGAAAGAGAGAATTAGAGAGAGCATATGTGGGGTGGCCAGTCCTCTTCTGGCTGTGCCGGGTGGAGATTATAACAGAACGTGGCCAAGATGTTCAAATGTTCATAAATGACCAGCATGGTTGAATAATAGTAAGGCAGAACAGTTGAAACTGGAGCAGGAGCATGGCCAGGTGGACTGGGGACAGCAAGGAGTCCTCATGTCAGGTAGTCCTGGGACATGGTCCTAGGGCCCAGGCCAGTTGAAACTGGAGCAGCAGCATGGCCAGGTGGACTGGGGACAGCAAGGAGTCATCATGTCAGGTAGTCCTGGGGCATGGTCCTAGGGCTCAGGTCCTCCGAGAGAGAGAAAGAAAGAGAGAAGGAGAGAATTAGAGAACGCACACTTAGATTTACACAGGACACCGAATAGGACAGGAGAAGTACTCCAGATAAACAAACTGACCCTAGCCCCCGACACATAAACTACTGCAGCATAAATACTGGAGGCTGAGACAGGAGGGGTCAGGAGACACTGTGGCCCCATCCGAGGACACCCCGGACAGGGCCAAACAGGAAGGATATAACCCCACCCACTTTGCCAAAGCACAGCCCCCACACCACTAGAGGGAAATCTTCAACCACCAACTTACCATCCTGAGACAAGGCCGAGTATAGCCCACAAAGATCTCCGACACGGTACAACCCAAGGGGGGAGGAAACCCAGACAGGCCGACCACAACAGTGAATCAACCCACCCAGGTGACGCACCCCCCCAGGGACGGCATGAGAGAGCCCCAGCAAGCCAGTGACTCAGCCCCCGTAACAGGGTTAGAGGCAGAGAATCCCAGTGGAAAAAGGGGAACCGGCCAGGCAGAGACAGCAAGGGCGGTTCGTTGCTCCAGAGCCTTTCCGTTCACCTTCCCACTCCTGGGCCAGACTACACTCAATCATATGACCCACTGAAGAGATGAGTCTTCAGTAAAGACTTAAAGGTTGAGACCGAGTTTGCGTCTCTGACATGGGTAGGCAGACCGTTCCATAAAAATGGAGCTCTATAGGAGAAAACCCTGCCTCCAGCTGTTTGCTTAGAAATTCTAGGGACAATTAGGAGGCCTGCGTCTTGTGACCGTAGCGTACGTGTAGGTATGTACGGCAGGACCAAATCAGAGAGGTAGGTAGGAGCAAGCCCATGTAATGCTTTGTAGGTTAGCAGTAAAACCTTGAAATCAGCCCTTGCTTTGACAGGAAGCCAGTGTAGAGAGGCTAGCACTGGAGTAATATGATCAAATTTTTTGGTTCTAGTCAGGATTCTAGCAGCCGTATTTAGCACTAACTGAAGTTTATTTAGTGCTTTATCCGGGTAGCCGGAAAATAGAGCATTGCAGTAGTCTAACCTAGAAGTGACAAAAGCATGGATTGATTTTTCTGCATCATTTTTGGACAGAAAGTTTCTGATTTTTGCAATGTTACGTAGATGGAAAAAAGCTGTCCTCGAAATGGTCTTGATATGTTCTTCAAAAGAGAGATCAGGGTCCAGAGTAACGCCGAGGTCCTTCACAGTTTTATTTGAGACGACTGTACAACCATTAAGATTAATTGTCAGATTCAACAGAAGATCTCTTTGTTTCTTGGGACCTAGAACAAGCATCTCTGTTTTGTCCGAGTTTAATAGTAGAAAGTTTGCAGCCATCCACTTCCTTATGTCTGAAACACATGCTTCTAGCGAGGGCAATTTTGGTGCTTCACCATGTTTCATTGAAATGTACAGCTGTGTGTCATCCGCATAGCAGTGAAAGTTTACATTATGTTTTCGAATAACATCCCCAAGAGGTAAAATATATAGTGAAAACAATAGTGGTCCTAAAACAGAACCTTGAGGAACACCGAAATGTACAGTTGATTTGTCAGAGGACAAACCATTCACAGAGACAAACTGATATCTTTCCGACAGATAAGACCTAAACCAGGCCAGAACATGTCCGTGTAGACCAATTTGGGTTTCCAATCTCTCCAAAAGAATGTGGTGATCGATGGTATCAAAAGCAGCACTAAGGTCTAGGAGCACGAGGACAGATGCAGAGCCTCGGTCCGATGCCATCAAAATGTCATTTACCACCTTCACAAGTGCCGTCTCAGTGCTATGATGGGGTCTAAAACCAGACTGAAGCATTTCGTATACATTGTTTAATTGTTGTTTTTGTCGAGGAGATCTAATTCACGCAATTTTACATCTAAGATGGTGCAGTATTTCTCAAGTGAAAAAATGTGGGTGAAATTGATTCGTCGCTCGTTGAATGACAAATACTTAATTGAAGAATCCATACTGTTGACCAATCACTGACGAAGGGACGTAGACTTCGGCTTGCCTCAAGAAAAATGTTGTGTTCACGAACAGCTGGAAAAACCCTTGCCAAAGACCAAAACTAACAAAAATGTCTCAAAATGTCGTCATAATATATGTTCCAAACTGTTCCAAGCTGTTCCAAGCTGTTCCAAGCTGTTCCAAGCTGTTTCGGATGCGAAGCTTGCAGACGCGCACACACACACACACACACCACAAACAGACCCATAACAGACCCATAACAATGACTCATCTGTCCTGTCCCACTGTATTCCTCAGGCGTACCCAGAATACCTCATCACGTATCAGATCCTGAAACCAGAGAGCACACCCTCCCCCACAGCCGGAGCAGAACAGAAAACCTAATCCAGACTCAACCAGACTAACACACACCCACCTTTGCTGGGAGAGAACGAATCACAGAGACTGTTACCCAAATCACTACTTCACACATTCTGGGCTGAGCCGGGATGAACATCAGCCCCTTAAATGAACTCTACACCCCTGGAAGGATGTCTTTTTTCCACTAGTTTTTTGTTCTATTTCACTCACTATAAATGACCGGTTCCTCATAACCACCACCCTTTATTTTCCCAAATGTTTTGTTTTTATTTTTTCCTTCGTCCTTCTTTAGTGTTTACTTGAAAATGTTGCCTTCACTGGGAATTGTCTAATGTTGTCGCCTGTCTCAGAGCTCATGGTCCCGGGTCTCTCGCTCATGGTTGCCACTGGTGATTGTTGACACTGGTTAAGGCCAAATAGAGAGAACCAAGCGGATAAAGTTCAGGTTAGGATAGAGATGGGGACTCAAAGCTCATTGGTTAGCAGTAAGGCTCAGAGATAAGGACTCTTGCCAGTCTGCCTTTACCTAAATGATAGCTTCCCCAGTGAAGCATGGCTGAGACTCTACTGTGCCTATCACTCAGATGGATATGTAGGTAGAAATCAGGGTGGCTGTTCTAGTATGCAGTATACCAGCCTTAATTCCAGCCCTGTTTCTTCATCAAGCCTGGCAAGGGAAGATGGGGTACACAGACCCCAGACCCAGGTCATGCGTGACTGAAAACAACCAATAACCTCTCCCTTTCTGTTCCAGCACACAAATATCATTTCTTTAGCTCATCAAACATTACACTGCATTTATCCAATTAGCTCTGTATTATTTTATTGTGATATTTCCATGATTTACTTTATTGTTTTAAAAGATGATGTATAATGGGACCATGTCACAATGGGGACCAGACCTGGAGGTTTTTGACCCATTTGTTTTTTTAAAGTTGAGATGATATAAGATATCCCTCTCTGGGACCATTATGGGTTCCCTCTCTGGGACCATTAGGGGTTCCCTCTCTGGGACCATTAGGGGTTCCCTCTCTGGGACCATTAGGGGTTCCCCCTCTGGGACCATTAGGGGTTCCCTCTCTGGGACCATTAGGGGTTCCCCCTGTGGGACCATTAGGGGTTCCCCCTGTGGGACCATTAGGGGTTCCCTCTCTGGGACCATTAGGGGTTCCCTCTCTGGAACCATTAGGGGTTCCCTCTCTGGGACCATTAGGGGTTCCCTCTCTGGGACCATTAGGGGTTCCCCTCTGGGACCATTAGGGGTTCCCCCTGTGGGACCATTAGGGGTTCCCCCTGTGGGACCATTAGGGGTTCCCTCTCTGGGACCATTAGGGGTTCCCTCTCTGGGACCATTAGGGGTTCCCCCTGTGGGACCATTAGGGGTTCCCTCTCTGGGACCATTAGGGGTTCCCTCTCTGGGACCATTAGGGGTTCCCTCTCTGGGACCATTAGGGGTTCCCCCTGTGGGACCATTAGGGGTTCCCTCTCTGGGACCATTAGGGGTTTATTTTCTGTTGCTGGAACTGATGGGAAATCCCTAAAGGTTTCAGATTGTGAAATTGAGTTATGTGAGAAAGTAAAGCAAGCTATGAGACATTACTATTATTAATATAACATTACTTTGCACAAGAAAAACACTGAACATCTGACTTTTCATTACCATTTCCCATCCAGTCAAACTCATCTTTTAATGGATTTGCACTTTTAAACGGGAATGATTTTTAAGTTATTTGAAAATAAAGTTGAAAAAAAGATGTCCAGTATTGTAGTGTGTAGCAGACGATGCCTTTGTAAAGCTCAACATGTTGTTAACGGATGAAGAGTGGGCTGTATTAGTACTGTAAATTATTTGTTTGTTTTTTGGTGGGGATGAAAGGGATTTTTGTAGCTGTTTTTCCCGATCTCTTTCATGGTCACTTCCACATTCATCCCTCTGCTCTGTATCCTCTTTGAGAAGTAAACAATAACTTGTCTTGCTTCCTACTGGTTTTGTCAATCATTCTCTGGGAATTAACAGTTTGAAGCAATGGCTGGTTTGATTGTCACATCCTGTAGTCTGTATTGGAGGACACTGTTTCCCTGTGTCTCCTCACTCTCACGAGCTGGGCTCTATCTGCATCTGCCGGTGTGGTACTCTACCATCCTTGCTGTTTCAGATACCAGCTCCAGAACTGTCTGCGCTTTGACCGGGATGTTAACCTATCCATTTACTACAACCTGTGTAAGTCCCAAATACCACCCTATTCCCTATATAGTGCACTACTTTTGACGGGTTCCCTACTGGTCCTGGTCCAAAGTAATGCACTATATAGGGAATAGGGGGCTATTTGGGACTGAACCCTGGTCTTAAAGGAAAACACCACTCAAAACTATTTTTTGGTATTTGTTTCATTAGTCTGCTGTTGATAGTTTTGCATGTCAGTAATCAAGTTTTCAAAATAAAGAACTTTCAAAATACAGAATGTGTCCCAGTATGAAGCGACTAATGAAACAATACCAAAAGATAGTTTGAGTGGAATTTTCATTTAATCTCCACTCTTCTCTTCAGACCAACACCTGGAGAGAGCCTCGATGCCTCTTACTTACTTCCTACTACAGTTCTTATCTTATTTTTTCACCATTTTATTTTGTTTTTCTGATGCTGAAAAGACCCAGTAATGAATGACACACTGACTATCATGTACCACAGCTGATTTGGAGACTAATGTAACACTCCTCCGTGTTGTAAAGAAGTATTAATAAAGTACATAACTGTCCAATGCCTCTTCCCTGCTACTTTTCTCACAATGAAAGTAGTTCACTGAAGATTGTTTTGTCTGAATGGCTTTTGTTGAAGTGAAATGTACATCATGTAAGTGTTCCTCAAAAGGAGCATGGCCTTGTATTGACTACAGCTCAGTTTTCTTTCAACCCAACACTACATACTGATACTGTGCGGAACATTCATGGAAATGTCCAGAGGAAAAATGTACTCAACACTGTGAAATAGTATTGGCTGTGCTATGTTTTCCTGTAGAGGGGAATTGATTTTCAGTGAAGTGGGGGAGATGAATAGCTGTGAGGACAGAGTTGACCATTACTTCAGCGATCACCAGCAGGAAGAGATGTCAGTCAAACTTCTCATTCAGGAGGCCGATTAGAAATGAGTCAATCAAAACAAACAATCTATCCACCTGTTTGTCACACAGAGCTATTGTGTTCTCTCCTAGATGATGTGGATGGCACTAGAGTAGGGCCCGGTTTCCCGATAGCGATGGAATTTAGGCTTACGAGTGTTTAACGACGGACCTTTCCTACAATGGCCGAAGATGTAACATGCATTTCCCAAAACAACATGCGCTGGCATCAGGGAGAACAGTCACTAATTGCATCGTTGGAGCATGTGTAGCGTCTGATAGGATAGAAAGAAAGGGAGTGCTGCTTTTGGATCAGCTCTATCCATTCAAATCTTATATTAACATTCTAATTATGTTACAATACTGATGACAGATTAGTATGCTTCACAGTAGGTATGGTGTTCTTTGGATGCAACTCAGCATTCTTTATCCTCTAAACACGATGAGTTGAGTTTTTACCAAAAAGTTATATTTTGGTTTCATCTGACCATATGACATTCTCCCAATCTTCTTCTGGATCATCCAAATGCTCTCTAGCAAACTTCAGACGGGCCTGGACATGTACTGGCTAAAGCAGGGGGACACGTCTGGCACTGCAGGATTTGAGTCCCTGGCGGCGTAGTGTGTTACTGATGGTAGGCTTTGTTACTTTGATCTCAGCTCTCATTCACTAGGTCCCCCTGTGTGGTTCTGGGATTATTGCTCACCGTTCTTGTGATCATTTTGACCCCACGGGGAGAGATCTTGCGTGGAGCCCCAGATCGAGGGAGATTATCAGTGGTCTTGTATGTCTTCCAATGACAGCTCTTTGGTCTTGGCCATAGTGGAGTTTGGAGTGTGACTTTGAGGTTGTGGACAGGTGTCTTTTATACCTGTTTGAACAAACAGGTGCCATTAATACAGGTAACGAGTGGAGGACAGAGGAGCCTCTTAAAGAAGGATTTATAATGGTCTGTGAGAGCCAGAAATCTTGCTTGTTTGTAGGTGACCAAATACTTATTTTCCACCATAATTTGCAAATAAATTCATTAAAAATCCTACAATGTGATTTTCTGGATTTTTTTTCTAAATTTGTCTGTCATAGTTGAAGTGTACCTATGATAAAAATTACAGGCCTCATCTTTTTAAGTGGGAGAACTTGCACAATTGGTGGCTGACTAAATATTTTTTGCCCCACTGTATGTTGAAACATGCTTGTCGGACATCTCATTCCTAAATCATGGGCATTAAAATGGAGTTGGTTCCCCCTTTGCTGCTATAATAGCCTCCACTCTTATGGAAAGGCTTTCTACTAGATGTTGGAACATTGCTGCATGGACTTTCTTCCATTCAGCCACGAGCATTAGTGAGGTCGGGCACTGAGGTTGGGCGATTAGGCCTGGCTGGCAGTCGGCATTCCAATTCATCCAGAAAGTGTTTGATGTGGTTGAGGTCAGGACTCTGTGCAGGCCAGTCAAGTTCTTCCACACCGATCTCGACAAACCATTTCTGTATGGACCTCGTTTTGTGCATGGGTCATTGTCATGCTGAAGCAGGAAAGGGCCTTCCCAAAGATGGAAGCACAGAATTGTCTAGAATGTCATTGTATGCTGTAGCGTTAAGATTTCCCTTCCCTGGAACTAAGGGGCCTAGCCCGAACCATGAAAAAACAGCCCCAGACCATTATGCCTCCTCCACCAAATTTTATAGTTGGCACTATGTATTGGGGCAGTATTGGGGCACTATGTATCTCCTAGCATCCGCCAAACACAAATTCGTCCCTCAGACTGCCAGATGGTGAAGAGTGATTCATCACTCCAGAGAAGGCATTTCCACTGCTCCAGAGTCCAATGGCGGCAAGCTTTACACCACTCCAGCCGACGCTTGGCATTGCGCATGGTGAATTTTGGCTTGTGTGCAACTGCTCGGGCATGTAGACCCATTTCATAAAGCTCCTGACTAACAGTTATTGTGCTGATGTTGCTTCCAGAGGCAGTTTGGAACTCTGTAGTGAGTGTTGCAATCCAGGACAGAAATGTTATCTGCCGTTAGTTCGTAGCATAACTGTAGCCCTTCAGCACTCGGCGGTCTCGTTCTGTGAGCTTGTGTGGCCTACCACTTCGCGTCTAAGCCGTTGTTGCTCTTAGGTGTTGCCAATTCACAATAACAGTACTTACAGTTGACCGGGGAAGCTCTTGCAGGGCAGAAATTTGATTAACTGACTTGTTGGAAAGGTGCCATTCTATGACAGTGCCACATTGAAAGTCACAGAGCACTACAGTAAGGCCATTCTACTGCCAATGTTTCCTTTGGAGATTGCATGGTTGTAGGCTCGATTTTATACACCTGTAAGTAACGGGTGTGGCCAAAATAGCCGATTCCACTCATTTGAAGGGGTGTCCACATACTTTGGTATATATAGTGTATTACCACCTACGGCTGCAAATATTGACGAGGCTTATTCTAATGCTTACCCAATAAAAATGCACTGAATAGCCTAGTGTCATCTTGGTTTTCTTTTGAAGCCAAATTGTATACTTGCTTGTTGTATCAAACGCAAAGACCTTGGCTATTTTGTATTTGTAGTCAACTTTGTTCTGAAGTTATCGGCAGTCGCAGAGAGATGGAAAAACCATGTGATTCTTCTATGTTAATAAGAAGCCGTGGTACGGCGATGTCGCGCTTGGCTGACGAACCAGTGGTGAGGCAGGCGTCTCACATGCTGACTACACCCGGCACGCGTGTTCCATCCACACCAGTCGCGATCAGGACAAGCAGGTTGAAATATCAAAACAAAATTAAGAGCGTTTTCAAGTGCAATGTTACAAACGATGGTTTTTGGAATGCTCCTACGAAGGTTCTGACGATTAATTTAACATTAAAATGTTTTTAATGTTGCCCTGGGGACATATACCAATGGTATGACAAAACGTTTATTTTTTTCTGCTCTAATTACGTTGGTAACCAGTCTATAATAGCAATAAGGCACCTCGGGGGTTGTCATATGTGGCCAATATACCATGGCTAAGGTCTGTATCAAGGCACTCCGCGTTGCGCATAAGAACAGCCGTTAGCCATAGTAAATTGGCCCTATACCACACCCCCTTGGGCCTTATTGCTGAATTATAAACTGGGTGGTTCGAGCCCTGAATGCTGATTGGCTGACAGCCGTGATACCACGGTATGACAAAATATTTATTTTTACTGCTCTAATTACATTGGTAACCAGTTTATAATAGCAAAAAGGCACATCGGGGTTTGTGGTATATGACCAATATACCACAGCAAAGGGCTGTATCCAGGCACTCCGCGTTGCGCAAAAGAACAGTATATTGACCATATACCACACCTCCTCATGCCTTAGTCCTTTCATTTAAACTAGAGCTTGCTGTAGCCTTAAATGATTTCTGGCTATTCTCCTGCTATTTTGAATTACATTTTTGATTATGTTAATTCTGCATTTCTTCAGTTTGTAAACTGTGAGAAATAATAAATAATGTCAGTTGCTCGTTTTTTCGTTAGCTATAGAAAATATCAATGTGACCTAAAAATAGGATATGATGACAATGGTTTTCGTAATTGCTCAACAAATCATTGTAGCCTAAAGGCAGGCAGGAATTGAGCTTCAAGTAGGCCTACAGATATTATGCAATTAAACAATTAAAATAGGCTAATTAACCATGAAGTGGCAAATTAAGTGACGTTGCCATAGACCTAATATGTTGACTTTTAGATTATTCGTTAGGCTACAGTGAAATGCCTAAGCTTTTAGATAATATAGCCTATAGGCCTAATAGATACGAAAATTGAAGCAGCTCAGATATAGTGATCTAACCGGTTAATAATACTAGGTAGGTCTATCGATTGTACATAAATTAATGTTATGTTAATATTTTTGCCTAAATCGAACTATTATATAATTCGGTTATCTCGGTTTTCTTTTCTTTAATGTATCCTTGATTCACTTGTTTATAATAACATTGCGAACTATATATTAAACTATGACGTTTTCGGTGGTCAGAGAGACAGATAAACGTCTTGATCCTATGTTTAGCGGATATTTGATATCTAAAGTTATAGCTTGTTATAGCTAGCTTGTTTTTTTGTGTCATCTAAATAGCTAGGTTCCGGGTATAATCGTCATGTCATCATTTTACCCAACAAACACCTACAATGTGATTTCTATGGAGAGATTAATGAGGAAGTGGAGTATTAAAATCACCCACTAGGGGATGCTGTAACCATACAGTTATGTTGTGATATGTAACCCAGCTCCTCGAGCGTTATTCTAGTCATTGCAGACAGGACCCGACCTACTGTACACCAGTGATGAACAGACCATCACAATCCAATAAACTTTGCGGCAAAGATCGCTGCATAGTCTAAAGCTGGCTACATCTAAAGACCAGCCTTTTATCTTTGTGAAATGACTTAGAAGTAAGTAGGCCTTTGATTATTTTGACATCATGATCTGTGCTTGCATTTAGGAGCTTGTGATTAGAATTAACAACATTTTTTAAACCCAAGGTTCTATTTAACTAGGCAAGTCAGTTAGGAACAAATTTGTATTTACAACGACACCTACCCCGGGCAAACCCTAACGACCCTGGGCCAATTGTGCGCCACCCTGTGGAACTCTCAATCATGGCTGGTTGTGATTCAGCCATCTGTAATGACGCCTCTAGCACTGAGTTGCAGTGCCCTAGACTACTGTGCCAGTCGGGAGCCCAAAGAGCGTTGCACACATGGATTGTACAGTATTTGCCCTTATTATTGAAAAAATTATTCAAGCTCTAACAAGTTGGTTATTGATCATTGCAAAACAGCCATTTTCATGTCTTGCCATAGATTTTCAAGCTGTTTTAAGTAAAAACACTCAGGAACATTCAATGTTGTCTTAGTAAGCAACTCCAGTGTAGATTTGGCCTTGTATTTTAGGTTACTTCTTGCTGGAAGGTGAATTTGTCTCCCAGTGTCTGTTGGAAAGTAGACTGAACCAGGTTTTCTCCAGGATCTTTCCTGTTCTTAGATATATTCCATTTCTTTTTATTTAAAAAAACCTCCCTAGTCCTTGCCAATGGCAAGCATACCCATGACATGATGCAGCCACCACCATACTTGAAAATATCAAGAGTGGTACTCAGTGATGTATTGGATTAGCCCCAAACATACCACTTTGCATTCAGGAATAAAGTACATTTCTGTGCCACATTTTTTGTGGTTTTACTTTAGTGCCTTATTGCAAACAGGATGCCTGTTTGGAATGTCTTTATTCTGTACTGGCTTCCTTCTTTACCCTCTATTATTTTGGTTAGTATTGTGGAGTAACTACAATGTTGTTGATCCATCCTCAGTTTTCTCCTATCATAGCCATTAAACTCTGGAACTGTTTTAAAGTTTGTAGTGACTGGGTGCATTGAATATCCATTTGAGCATGGTATATCAATGTCTGCTTTATTTTTTTAAATGTTTTACCAATCTACCAATAGGTGCCCTTCTTTGTGAGGCATTGGAAAACCTCGCTGGTCTTTGTGTTTGAATTTGTTTTTGAAATTCACTGCTTGTTTGAAGAACCATACAGATAATTGTATGTGGGGGGTACAGAGATGAGGTAGTCATATAAAAACATATGTTAAACTATTATTGTACACATAGTGGATCCATGCACCCTATTATGTGACTTGTTAAGCAAATGTTTACTCCTGAACTTATTTAGGCTTGCCATAACAAAAGGGTTTAAACACTTATTGACTCAAGACATTTCAGCTTTTCATTTTTTATTAATTTGTAAAACTCTCGAAAAACATAATTCCACATTGACATTATAGGGTATTGTGTGTAGGCTGGGGTGTCTAGGGGTGTGAATCCTTTCTGTAGTCCCTCCCAGATACCATGTATGATGTTTCATGCAAGTAAGACAGAGATTATTTTTTTTAAGAACATTGTTGTATTTCACAATGGAATTTTAGGAATAAATAAAGCATATACAATTCAACAAAAACATAGGGACAAGTTTTTTTTAAAGTCAACCTGATGAATGATATTGCCATGATGAGACAACAGCATTTCACTTGACACAGGTAGAAAGTATTGCATTGTTCAATGATTGTGGACCAGAGAACGCCTCTCATCTTCATATCATTTACATACATACCCTCGTTCAAGAACAAAAGCACATTATGGGTGTCATCAGTTACCACCTGGTATCATAGTAATAATAATGTGCAAATTAATTCAAAGTTATAATACGGTATTGCATCACTAAAAAGTGCTCTATAAAAGGTGCCAGCATTCTTCAAAAAGAGGGGAGTAAAATCCTGTTTTCCCAAAAGCCTTTGCTCCTGGCTCTGATCGTCGCCTGGGCCAGCACTTCCAGGCAATATGTTCACTCAGAGAATGAAATGAGAAGAAAAACTAACCATTTCACATGAATCAGTTCAGTGGCAGCACACACTAGCAGTTTTCTACCATCTCATATATATTTTTTCCCAGTGATGTCAGACATTCCAGTGTGCCTGTTTTTTTAGGGGTGTTTGTGCGTAGCCGGGAAATTGTGCATTTGGCAAGTTTAGAAAGTAGTCTGGATCTACTAGACATTGGTGGAGTAACAGTGATAAGACAAAGAAACAAGCCATAGGTCTGTTCCCAACTAACTCCCTCCTCCAACAAGCATTAGACCAATCAGCATCCATGGTCTGAACAGAAATAGTACCTATGTAACAGACAACAATATGCCTCCATACAGGAATGAAAAATAACATTCTTATCTAGTGAATTAGAAAAAAATCATTATTGGTAAGGCAAACAGCACTTCTCAATGATCCGGTCTTTATCGATTAGCGAATACACACATATGAAGCTAAAAACATGATTATAAATACACAACACAATGTAGTACTTTGGTGGAAACTGGGAAGAGAGAGAAACGCATTATTGCTCTACTTGGGGGAGAGGAACGGATCGGATTACATTGTCTGTATTGCAGTGCTGACTTGAAGTTGTTACTGTTTAGAGATTTGCCAGTTTATCTGCCACAGTCTGTTTGGAAAGAAAAGGCGCTAGGGCACTTGAGCACATCCAAAAGCGCTGGGAAAAACATCCTATACCTTCTCTGAACAAGGCACTGAACAAAAAAAACAAATGACTAGACCCCCTTTCCCCTCAAAAGCATAGCTGTCCTTCCGACCGAGTTTATTACATGGAACACCAGGGGTTGCCCGGGCAGTGTAGCAGGGGCTCAGACGTTCATTTGGCACTGTCTCAGAAAGCTAGTCTTTCCATCTCAGCGGCCTCTCCTCCTCAGTAGGGGTGACTTTTATTCAGTCATTCATCAGCAGTCCTGCTCCAGAAGAGGAGGGGGCGTGTGGGAGAGAGGATGGGGATGTCAGGGACAGGAAGCCGGACAGGACGCTAGCAAGCACCTGTCACAACTGAAGAGCCTCCTGTGCTCCATCAGGAAGCCACTAAATGACTGAGCACTCTCTTTCTCCCCCCTCCCCTCTTTGCTCTTTCGTTTTCTCTGCATCTCTGCTCACGGCCATTCAGCCCTCTCAACAGGACCGGAGTGGCTTTGGAAAAGTCCACAGGAAATGGAAAAGGTGGACAACAACTTAGAATTCTGCCGCCCCGTCCTTCCTGTGTCCACCTTCACACTAAAACACAGGAACTGCATCTGTTTTTTAGCCTGTTTTATGAAAGAGTGTATTTATTAGTCACCATATAGTGATGAAGGTGTACGTGTGAGTGCCATATTCTATACAGTCTTTTGTGTCAGGCAGCAGGATAGGCGCCCTCAGTGTTTCATTGTCAATGGACATTTCAGCTTATACCAGGTAGGAGAAGATAACCTCTCTCTCTCTGGTCTGGATAGTGAGAGGAATGGGGCAGTGAGTCTTTGTGGGGGCGGGGCATCAGCAGCTGGGTGAGGTTGTGATTGGACTTTGCAGGTAGGCCAGGCTGCTGGGCTGGCCATGTGCTACCATGGAGATGGGAAAGCTAAAGATGAAGGGCGACGTAGGGCTGGAGGAAGACTTGGGGCCCAGGCTGGCTGCCGAGGGGCTGGCAGCCTCCACCGCGCATGATGTGGCCAGCACCTGGGACTCGAACTGCAGCAGCTGACCCATGAAGCTGAAATTGGGGGAGATGATACTCCGGCGCTGCTTGACGAACTCAAAGGCTTCGTCTAGCCGAACACGCTTCTTCTTCATCAGGTATGCGAGGCAGATGGTGGCAGAGCGAGAGATGCCCGCCTGGCAGTGCACCAGCACACGTCTGTTGGAGTCTTTCACAGAGTCTGAAGAGAAAGGCACAGAGAGATAGGGGGTCCACAATTTACTCAGGGTATACTGTAGATATGCACAGGATAGGTAATACATAGTGCTCAGGATCATCTGTAAGCTTTCTTGATAGACTCGTATAACTTCACTGATTTGGCACACGACAGGTTCTTATACGACAGGCTCTTACACGACAGGTAATTACTCATACACCATTGCTCATACACTCAGAGTAATTATCAAATACACGACAGGTCCTTACACGACAGGCTCTTACACGACAGGTAATTACTCATACACCATTGCTCATACACTCAGAGTAATTATCAAATACACGACAGGTCCTTACACGACAGGTCCTTACAGGACAGGCTCTTACACCTCAGTGTCTCATAAGCAATATATTAGTCTGTAGCCCTATAAATTACAAACAGCAAAACTATGCGCCCCAAAGCAAAGACATGCAAATGTTGATCCTGCACCCAACACACCTACAGCCCTTTCCATACATAAGCATTTTTCGCCATGAGAAATAACAACCACAGGGGAGTTGCCCTTATCACTGGGAAGCCATTATGACTAGTGTCCACACAACAAAATGTGTGTCCTAATACCCAAATAATTCTATGTGAGTAGAATGTCATATATACTCATTAAAACACAGAAATGTAACATCCCATTCTATAGTGCAGTCGTATTCTCTAGTGTGAACATACACAGCTATTAAGGTAACTCCAACTAACGCAGCACCGCACCCAAGAACAGTGGATGAGTCATACTCTGGTCCCTAAGCAGCTAACTATGATGCATTCAAGCCCATAAATGCTTACAAACACACACACACACACCCATCCAAACATATTGGGGTCTCCACACACCAGTGCAGCAGGCTTCCATGTGGAATATGACACTAGGCCCAGCCTATCCTCCCTCATGGTAATCCCTAACCATGGTAATCTCTAACCATGGTGATCCCTAGCCATGGAAATCCCTAACCATGGAAATCCCTAACCTTGATAATCACTAACCATGGAAACCCTAACCATGATAATCTCTAACCATGATAATCCCTAACCATGATCATCTCTAACCATCATAATCTCTAACCATGGAAATCCCTGACCATGATCATCTCTAACCGTGATAATCTCTAACAATGGAAATCCCTAACCATGATAATCTCTAACCATGGAAATCCCAAACCATGGAAATCCCAAACCATGATAATCTCTAACCATGATAATCTCTAACAATGGAAATCCCTAACCATGATAATCTCTAACCATGGAAATCCCTAACCATGATAATCTCTAACCATGATCATCTCTAACCATGATTATCTCTAACCATGGAAATCCCTAACCATCGTAGTCCCACAATGACTATAATTGAACTCTCCTCTCCCTCCATCATCCATATCAACTGAGCACACTGAGCATGGGTAAACCTCACACTGAGATTCTGCATGAGCACACTATTTATTGTCTATTTAATACCAATTATTTATTCTAAAATCTTCTCCTTTTACTTAGGCTAGTACCTGGCCGGGAATGAAAATGTTATCTTAAATACATTTTGTCACCGTAGTTAGAAAAATAATGCCACCCATTACTCATACACTCAGAGTAATTATCAAAAGAACCATCTGTTTGTTCTTGAAGAGCAATCAATTGAAGTGACACTCTCTTCCCTGCAAAAAGAAGACCTTTAATCACATGATCAAATTAACATTCTACTAAGCTATGCTGCAGCTACAGGGACCATCATAAATCATGTCATTCTCCTCCTGCTCATCATGATGATGGTGATGTATTAGTCTAAGTCCCAAATGGCACCCTATTCCCTTTATAGTGCACTACAGGGTGTAATTTGGGACGGATCCCATGTATTCTTCTAAGAAAATTTAATTTACCGATAAACTCAATGGCTTCTATGAACCAGGAGCTGATGTCCTCTTTGTGGTTGTCCTCCACAGGAATGCACTTGTACTGGTAAACCCCCTCGAAGTGGTTGGGACAGTTAGAGGACACGTTGAGTAATGCAGAGATGCCCATGCCGTCCAGCATGTCCTTTTTGGAGGCATGGAAGGCACTGCCAAGGTACAGGAAGGGAAGAATCTCCACTGGACCAGCCTGGAACATATAGAAGACAAAGTTGGCATTAATACAGAGTCAAAAGAGAATACACGCAAATGTAGTCAGAATGTATCTTTCAAACATCACAAAGTAACACAATTAAGAAGACTGGAGAAAGGGCCTAATTACAATCTGCAATCAATAAAAAAAGGTTGTGATAATTAAAATGTATGGTATTCACTTTCTTTTAATTATTTTAATTTTAAGGTTGCAGCAATATGGTCTGAAATTGTATCATAAAATATAGGCCAATGACAACTCAAGAAATTAATATACTGTATCTTCAGCCAGTTTGTTGATTTGTGCCCTGTTATTGCATTGCTGCTATGGGCCCGCTTCAAACAGCAGAAAAGTATCGATAACGCCTGCTTAAAACAGATAGTGAAGGAAGGCCGGGCAATGTTGGTCACACATGCCTACCCTACCACCCCCTGCACCAGTGTGAGAGATAAAAAGGAGTCACAATTGGTGCTCTTATCGAGACGAAAATACAACAGTAGGCCTAAACCTAGATGACTGGAATTTACGAGTCCCCTGGTATTTCACTCAATGCCACACATTCAGTCAAACTCGGTCACAACTCGGTCTCCGATATAAACATGTCCCCTTCTTTACCTGGTCATGGTGGGACGTCTGTGGAGTTCCACAGGAAGAACACGCGTCCAAACTGGACTGGGTAGAGAACGAAGATAACGTTTTGGTCTTCAAACAGAACTCGGGATACTCCGTGAAAAATCTGTCGTAGCCCCCTGTGAAAAAGGATTAACCTTAGACATTAGGATATTTTAATCACAGGCCACACTCAAGTCAAAGCAGCCTAATAATTCACCATGTGCGTATATCATTTACACATTAGTCTACCTAGCGTAATACAAATAGGTAATTTTTCTCTATAAAAACGAAATAAAATATCGTTGAATATTTATATAAAACATTATAGAACAGCAATTATAATTTGATTTCCATTTAATAAAAATAGGCTTATAATTTGGGCATGCTTAGTGGTTTTCACCTAAATTAAATGTGACAATTGAAAAACCTAGTCGAATTTATGAGAAAAAAATGCATTTTCCCATATACTTATAATAATTTATTCAGAAATAGTGTATAGTCTTGTGATTATCTGGCAACACTTAAATGTTCAATGCCTGTGTGTAATTTTGATCTCATAATAAGCAATTGGCAACAAAAGCCATTCTAAAATTACTTTTTTAAATTAATACATTTGCTGAAGTGAAATCTTGAAGATGATCCAATTGTTGGGGCTCACACAAGACACTCGCTGCAGCACATCCTCGTGCACCCAGACGTGGCTCTTTCTGCATTACCTCATTGTTAGCGCCTAGTGCCTATTTGTGGGTTGAATTGTGCAGCAATACAAAACCGCACTAGATGTACAATTTTAAGCTGGTTAAGAAATACTTGTAATAATTCTGATAATAAAATAATAACATTGTAATAATACATTTGTCAGATATAATGAAAAATATGTGCTATTAAATTATGATTCATGCTTTTGTGTTATTTATGCTTGTAAACAAAACTAATTGGGCATGTTTTTATTCTGATAATCTCTTAAATGCATTGTGATCATTTACCTTTTAGTAGAAATATTTCAGTTCCAAATGTGTCTCTGTACACTGCATTGAGCACCAGAGTGATTGTGCTATCGTCTTTAACAGTGTCTATGTCGGGCGTCCTCTCGTCGTAGAGGATCACAGCGGAGTACAGTCCTGATTTCAGCCGGGCTTTGACCTCTTCATCACTCGACAGAATCTGGTCTAAACTCACCGAGCCCTTCGCTCGCCTTCTCACGATTGTGTTACAGCGAATATTCACTGCGCTCCGAATGTGTCCAGCGCTAAACGCCAAAAATGATCGGCAGTCCAGCACCAGGCATTTCGCACTGTCGTCCTTCAACAACCTTTTCAAAACGTTGCAATCCATTTCGCAAAGTTCATCCATAATAACCATATTTTCCTCCATAATGAAGGGAATTCTCTTTTTCCTGTTGAAGAACACGAAGAGTGCAGGATGTGTGTTTATGCTGAGCAGCTCCTGCGCAATGTTGTGCTCTTATTCTCCTGAGAGCATTACTATCACGAGTAGTCCGCCTCTTTCCGTTTTATGAATGGGGCCTCTGCTGCCAGCCCCAATAAAAAGGGGGGTGGCGTCACGCTGGAGGTGACGTCAACCGCTTGTAAAATTCTCTCCTCTCTTTTCATTCATAAAAAGTCAACGATCAATGCCAACAGAATATGAGGTTGCCTCTGCCGAAGCTCGAAAAAGTTGACTCTCTTGTTAGTGACAAAGTCAAAGGCAATACTATATTTATTTTCCCAAGGAACATTTTCTGTAACGATATTAGTAGGCTATCATTCCTACTAGTATTTTATATTCCTCCATAGGAAGATCAATTTGTAAAATGTTATGAATATGTCATATGCTTATGTCATTCTTGATTGTAGATTCTAAGTAATATTCCTTTGAATATGAATATTCCTTTGAATGTGAATATGCTATGATCCCCCTCCCCTACTCCCTTTCTCTCATCTGGGTGCCAGGATACCTCTCTTGTTTGCTCACAAAGCCTTTACAGGATCCTACAGGATCCTACAGGATCAGGCCAACGATATGCCCTCCGTACTGTCCTCATCCCATCAAACATCCCAAACAAGCTATTAAATACTAGCAATTGGTGGAATTATGTAAACCTGGACAAATGTAGGCTACTGTTACTGTCCTCTGAGAATGTTTTAGAAATATAGGTAGGTTTATCCTTTATTAGAATTTCTTAGAAAACTTGCATTATAGGCTTGCATCACTTATATGGATAAATTAACACATTTATTGTAGCCCATAGTAGAATAATAAATATATTGCAAGGAATTTCTGATACTTGTTTTTATCAACAGGATCAGAGTGTTGAAAGCAGGATATATACTATATATTTCCCCAGTTTCAGGCAATCACATTTTGTTGTTCCACTTCAGGTTTAACTGTCTTCTAGAACATTCACACATCATCATTAGGCTAAAGTAATGTCAAGCTCCACAGAATGTTTTGAAATAATACAATGTTTCACAGTGTATTTTCACCTACAGTGGTTCACCATTGTCCATAACCTAAAACCCATTCTATATGAAGACCCTGCAAAATGTAGGCTAATAGTTCTAGTTCTGCGTAGACTGCTCCAGAGCCCACAAAATTGCAGCAAGCAAGTTTAGAGGATGTGCCTCAGTAATGGAGTGTTACCCCAGAGTGTTTTCAATTGGTTTTGTTTTCCTATCCTATATAATAATAGCTTGCAGCATTGTTGCCCTCCCTATCAGTGAACATCTCATTATAATCCGACATGATTTTTTTTTACTGACACCATTATTAATGATGATTCAGTTTATTGTTATGGTGGAAAATGTAATCCCTCTTTTTTCTAAAAGTTATATTTCTGTCAAACATCACCACATTTTGTTACTTCACAGCCTTATTCTAAATTTGATTGAATTGTTTTTGTTATTATATACAATATACACACAATACCCCATCATCACAAAGCAAAAACTGATTTTTAGAAAATGCTGCTAATTTGTTAAAAATGAAAAAATCACATTTACTTAAGTATTCAGACCCTTTACTCAGTACTTTGTTTAAGCGCCTTTGGTAGTGATTACAGCCTCAAGTCTTCTTGGGTATGACGCTACAAGCTTGACACACCTGTATTTGGGGAGTTTCTCCAATTCTTCTCTGCCGATTCTCTGTAGCTCTGTCAGGTAGCATGGGGAGCATCGCTGCACAGCAATTTTCAGGCCTCTCCAGAGATATTCGATCAGGTTCATCCCGGGTTCTGGCTGGGCCATTCAAGGACATTCAGAGACTCTTGCTTTGTCTTCGCTGTGTGCTTAGGGTCGTTGTCCTGTTGGAAGGTAAACCTTTGCCCCAGTCTGAGGTCCTATGGAGCAAGATCTCTCTGTACTTTGCTCAGTTCATCTTTCCCTCGATCCTGACTAGTCCACCAGTCCCTGCTGCTGAAAAACATCCCCACAGCATGATGCTGCATAGAGATGGTGCCAGGTTTCCTCCAGACGTGACACTTGGCATTCAGGCCAAAAAGTTCAATCTTGGTTTCATCAGACCAGAGAATCTTGTTTCTCATGGTCTGAAAGTCCTTTAGTTGTCTTTTTGCAAACTCCAAGCGGGCTGTCATGTGCCTTTTACTGAGGAGTGGCGTCCGCCTGGCCCCTCTACCATAAAGGCCTCATTGGTGGAGTACTGCAGAGACGGTAGTCCTCTGGAAGGTTCTCCACAGAGGAACTCTGGAGCTCTGTCATAGTGACCATCAGGTTCTTGGTCACCTCCTGCCCAAGGCACTTCTTCCGTGATTGCTCAGTTTGGATGTGTGGCCAGCTCTAGGTAGAGTCTTGGTTGTTCCAAACTTCTTCCATTTAAGAATGATGGAGGCCACTGTGTTCTTGGGGAAAAGACATTGCTGCAGACATTTTTTGGTACCCTTCCCTAGATCTGTGCCTCGACACAATCCTGTCTCTGAGCTCTACGGACAATTCCTTCGACCTCATGGCTTGGTTTTTGCTCTGACATGCACTGCCAAATGTGGGACCCTATATAGATATCAGGTATCAAGGTAAGACCCAGATGCAGACCGTGTCAAAGTAACAATGTTTATTACAGCAACATGGGCAAAGGTACAGAACGGCAGGCAGGCTCAGGGTCTGATCAAGCATAGGTAGGTAATCCAGAGGATGGGGCAAAGGTACAGAACGGCAGGCAGGCGCAGGGTCAGGTCAAGCAGAGGTCAGTAGTCCAGAGATGGGGCAAAGGTACAGGACCGCAGGCAGGCTCAGGGTCAGGTCAAGCAGAGGTCAGTAGTCCAGAGACGGGCAAAGGTACAGGACCGCGGGCAGGCTCAGGGTCAGGTCAAGCAGAGGTCAGTAGTCCAGAGATGGGGCAAAGGTACAGGACAGGTCAAGCAGAGGTCAGGCTCAGCAGGCTGGGAGGTCGTCCAGAGACGGGGCAAAGGTACAGTAGGCATCAAGGTCAGGGTCAGGCAGGCAGGCTCAGGGTCAGGTCAAGCAGAGGTCAGTAGTCCAGAGACGGGGCAAAGGTACAGGACCGCGGGCAGGCTCAGGGTCAGGTCAAGCAGAAGTCGGTAGTCCAGAGACGGGGCAAAGGTACAGGACCGCGGGCAGGCTCAGGGTCAGGTCAAGCAGAAGTCGGTAGTCCAGAGACGGGGCAAAGGTACAGGACCGCGGGCAGGCGCAGGGTCAGGTCAAGCAGAGGTCAGTAGTCCAGAGACGGGGCAAAGGTACAGGACCACAGGCAGGCTCAGGGTCAGGTCAAGCAGAGGTCAGTAGTCCAGAGACGGGGCAAAGGTACAGGACCACAGGCAGGCTCAAGGTCAGGGTCAGGCAGAGTGGTCAGGCAGGTGGGTACAGGGTCAGGACAGGTAAGGGTCAAAAACCAGGAGGTTGAGAAAAGAGAGACTGGGGAAAAGTAGGAGCTGACACACAAAACGCTGGTTGGCTTGACAAACAAGACAAACTGAGAACACAGGTATAAATACACAGGGGAAGATGGGCGATACCTGGAGACAATCACAAAGACAGGTGAAACAGATCAGGGTGTGACAATAGACAGGTGTGTGCCTTTCAAATAATGTCAAATCGATTGAATTTATCCCAGGTGGACTCCATCAAGTTGAAGAAACATCTCAAGGATGATCAATGGAAACAGGATGCACCTGAGCTCAATTTAGAGTCTCAAAGCAAAGGGACTGAATATTTAAGTAAATAACATATTTCTGTTTTTGATTTTTAATACATTTACAAAAATGTCTAAAATCCTGTTTTTGCTTTGTCATTACAGAGTATTGTGTGTAGATTGATGAGGAAAACAATCAATTTTCGAATAAACCTGCAATGTAACAAAATGTTGAAAAAGTCAAGGGGTCTGAATACTTTCTGAATGCACTGTATCTAGCTTAACCAGAAAGATTTTGATCTGGATTTTTTAATTTAGTTATTCGATTTCTGTGGGGGCGCAGATATCGACTCTAGGTGGCCAATTGATGATTTGTATTGGTTTATACATTTTCCATAAGGGATGTCTAACATTTCAAAGTGGAAATTACACATTTCAGAAGTCTTTTAAAACCTCATATACACTACAAGTTTCACATTTCATGCATTGCAGGAAAGTTCTCCTGCAACAGGATGGTCAAATTAAGATCCCACATCTGTATTGGAGATCTGTCCTGCAAGTTCACTCTACTGTCTCTGAGTTATTTTGATCAAGCTTTAGTAGCCAAGGCATTCACAGAGGAAGTCCCGGTTTAGAAGAAGGAATCATTTTAGATTTCCAGAGATATAAATGAAGTAATAGATGAAGGCACCATATTGAATATCCATAGAGTCATGTCCTAATTGTTTGTTGTGGTGTCAATAAAGTCTGATTAACGTTCAATGTCTCTGGAGAATTTCAGTTCCTAATGCCCCAATCTCACAAAACAGTGGCATCAATACTGAATCTTCAAATCTGTCCACTGCCACAATTACACTTCCAATGTAGAGAACATTTTATGTCATTCATTTTACAGCGGTTAATGGTCCTCTCTATACATAGTATCCTAGCCTACTGTAAAGTGTAATTGTCCCCTATAGACTGAGCTGCAGATCTATGAATGAACCACAGGGCACCTCTCTCTAACTCTCTCTCTCTCTCTCTCTCTCTCTCTCTCTCTCTCTCTCTCTCTCTCTCTCTCTCTCTCTCTCTCTCTCTCTCTCTCTTGCTCTCTCATTCTCGATCTCCCTCAATTCAATTTAAGGGGCTTTATTGGTACTGGAAACATACTGTATGTTGACATTGCCAAAGCAAGTGAAATAGATAATAGACAAAAGTGAAATAAACAATAAAAAAATGAACAGTAAACAATACACTCACAAAAGTTCCAAAAGAATAAAGGCAGTTCAAATGTCATATTATGTCTATACACAGTTTTGTAATGATGTGCAAATAAATCTCTCTCTCGCTCTCTCTCCCACGGTCTGCATCTGGGTCTTACCTTATCCTGATAGTATGAACTGGCCATGACTGACCCAGCAGACCCAGGGCCATCTGCGCGACACCATCTCCTCCCAAGGAGCCATGAGGAACTGCTTCGTGGCCTTATGAAGGGGGTCCAAACGTTGGCTGAACACCATGACCGTGCATTGGAGCAATTCCGCGGGTTGTCTGGGAGGTAGCCTACCAAGGTGGTAACCCCACAGCCCCCCCAGAAGCCCAGCTGCTAGCAGTTCCATCTCAACGGCCACTCCACCTTCTCGGGAGCCCCGTTTACCGCTACCGCTACCACTCATCTCCTCGGCCTTCAAGCCACTCCAGGGGCCACCGTGTTTTCCAAGCTGGATCTATGGAACGCCTAATACCTGGTGCGGATATGGGAGGGGGATGAGTGGTCCATGACGTCTCCGCATTCGTCGCCGCTTGCACAGTGTGTGCTCAGAACAAGACTCATTGGCAAGCTCTGGCTGGCCTTCTGCAACCTCTGCCTCTCCCTCACCATCCATTATCCCACATCTCTGGATTTCGCCACGGGTCTCCCCAGTCTGAGGGCAACACGGCCATCCGGACTGTGGTCAACCAGTCTTCCAAGGCCGCCCAATTCATTCCTCTCCCTAAACTCTCCTCGGCCAAGGAGACGTCCCAGCTCATGGTGCAGCACGTCTTCCAGATCCATGGACTGCCCATGGACATGGTCTCTGTCCGAGGACCTCAGTTCTCGTCCCAGTTCTGGAACGTGTTCTGTATCCTCATTGGGTAACCGAAAGGTTGCAAGATCGAATCTGTCCTTCTGCCCCTGAACAAGGCAGTTAACCCACTGTTCCTAGGCCGTCATTGAAAATAAGAATTTGTTCTTAACTGACTTGCCTAGTTAAATAAAGGTCAAATTAAAAATAAACTCTGTGCTGCCTTGTTTCTGCCAACCCCACCACCTGGAGCCAGCAGCTTGTGTGGGTGGAATACACACGCAACACCCTTCCATGCTCTGCCTTCGGCTTATCGCTCTTTGAGTGTTCCTTGGGGTATCAACCTCTGCTCTTCCCCGAGCAGGAGGAAGAGGCCGGCGTACCTTCTGCCCAGATGTTTGACCGCCGCTGTCGTCATACCTGGAGAAGAGCCTGGTCGGGCCTCCTCAAGACCACCTCCAGGTATCAACGACAAGCGGATTGCCATTGGACCCCGGCTCCCCGGTATAGTCTCGGGCAGAAGGTATGGCTATCCACACTGGATCTACCCCTCCGGGTGGATTCTCGCAATCTATCCCCCCAGTTTATTGGCCCGTTTCCCATCTCTAAAATGATTAGTCCCTCTGCTGTTCGTCTTCTGTTTCCCCGTACCCTTCGTATTCATCCTACATTCCATGTGTCTAAAATTAAGCCTGTGTCTCACATCCTTTGTCTTCTATTTCCAGGCCCACCCTGCCATCCGTTGTACACAGTGAAAATCCTCCTGAGGGTTCGACCACAGGGCAGGGGTTCCCAGTATCTGGTTGACTGGGAGGGTTATGGCCTGGAGTAGAGGTGCTAGGTTCCCGCTAGAGACACCTGGACCCAGCCCACATCGCCGACTGTACCCACCCGCCTGACCACTCTGCCTGCTCCTGACCCTGCATGCAGTCCTGTACCTTTGCCCCACCCCTGGATTACCGACCTCTGCCTGACCTGACCCTGAGCCTGCCTTCCGTCCTGTACCTTTGCCCCTGTTGCTGTAATAAACATTGTTACTTTGACACGGTCTGCATCTGGGTCTTACCTTGATTCCTACAACTGTCTGTGATTTACTTAGAATTCACAGCACACTTAACCAGCATAGCTACCACAGCGTTCTGCAGCTATTCGCCATCCCATCTGGTTTGTGCTTAGTGGGACTATCATTTGTTTTTCAACAGGACAATGACCCAAAACACACATCCAGGCTGTTTAAGGACTATTTGACCAAGAGGGAGAGTGATGGAGTGCTGCATCGGATGATCTGGCCTCCACAATCACCCGACCTCAACCCAATGGATTGGGACGAGTTGGACCGCAGAGTGAAGGAAAATCAGCCAAGACTTGCTCAGCATATATGGGAACTCCTTCAATACTGTTGGAAAAGCATTACTCATGAAGCTGGTTGTGAGAATGCCAAGAGTTTGCAAAGCTGTCTTCAAGGCAAAGGGTGGCTACTTTGAAGAATCTCAAATATAAATATATTTTGATTTGTTTAACACATTTTTGGTTACTACAATGTTTGATATGTGTTATTTCATAGTTTTGATGTCTTCACTATTATTCTGCAATGTAGAAAATAGTAAAAATAATGAAAAGCCCTTGAATGTGTGTCCAAATTTTGACTGGTTCTGTAGGTCAAGGTAAAATTGTAGGTACAGTATCAGAAATAATGTCCATGTGACTGTAAGACAGCCTACCTGAAGACCAATAGTAAATAAGAATGAATTCCAATAGCTTTCATTTTCTGTGAATTTCCTGTGTGTATCCGGAAGTATTTCATTCCAAGGGACTTTTTGTGTAGTGTGAAGGGAAATTTCAGGCGGACTGGCAGTGTGGCATTGCGGTACCAGCTGAATAATGGATGGAATGCCTTCAATGTTTCAGAGCAGAGAAGAAGAAAGAGATAGAGGTGACAGGTGGTATGTGTGAGTGTGTGTGTGTGTGTCTAGTACGATGACATTCTGTGACTGAACACTCAGACCAATGTGACAGCATGTGCACAGTGGACAGCAGTGTCGGAATGGAATGACATGTGTCCTGCGGTCACCGTGGCTCCCAGCGCCAACCATGCATGCAGCAAGACAAAGCTTCAGCTCGCAGGGAGCTGCAATGATTCTCAGCCATCACGTCAACAATGGAGAGGTGCATGAGGAGGGTGCAGCAAGAGAACTGCATGCGGCTGTCATTAGATGTGTGTGTGTGGCCCTTTCCTGTTCTGAGTGTTTGACGTCATTATACCCCCCCTCCAGTCCCCATCACATCACACCCCAGGAGAGGCCGCCCAGGCAGGCACACAAAACTGGCTGGGATCCCTACCTCCACATCCTCCCAAACACACACTACTCCAAAGTCAAGCTTAATTTCCCTCTCTCTCACACTCCTCGCGTGATCCCTCTCTCAATGCCATGATAAACAGACAGCACTTTGCATGCCGGGTAGGATATGAGTCACTAGTTGAGCCATGGGAATAGACCCCACTCAGTTGCTCTCCTCTCCTCTCCTCTCCTCTCCTCTCCTCTCCTCTCCTCTCCTCTCCTCTCCTCTCCTCTCCTCTCCTCTCCTCTCCTCTCCTCTCCTCTCCTCTCCTCTCCTCTCCCCTCTCCTCTCCTCTCCTCTCCCCTCTCCTCTCCCTCTCCTCTCTCCTCTGCTCTCAGGGAAGATGCATGTGTCTCCCTCCCTAACTCCAGCAGCATGTTTGTCTGCCTCAGTTCCACCGCTATCTCTCCTTCTCTCCCTCGCTTTACCCTGCACTCTAAATCTTTTCTCCATAAACCCTTTTAATCCAGTATTTAAACTGAGAATGGTGTGTTTTTATGAATGCGTATGTGGTGTTTTGGTTTCTGTGTTTAGGTATGTCTCTATAGGATAGAAATAGAGATGGTTGGGAAGGTTGCATGTGTGCCCCGTGGACAGGTTGCATACAGATGTAATTTGATCACCCTGTCGCAAGAGAACTTTCCTCTAATGCAGGAAATGTAAAACTAGTAGTGTGTTTGATGTTTAAAAATGCTTCTGAAGTTTGTAACTTCTGCTTAGAAATTTCAGACTTCATTTTCCCTTATATAGAAACCAATACAAAAATCGGCGTCGATGTCCACGGTCCTGCAGAAATCTAATTAGCATAATAAAAATTTCCCATCAAAATCGGTCTGTTTAAGCTTGACATATGTTTTTTCATGGGTTGCGTCTCAATCCACCTCATCCACCATAATTCACATTTCATGTTGCTGCAGAATTATTGTCCTGTTGTATGTGTATGGTATGTTTTTGTCACACAGTGTGCTATTTGTCACAGGCTTTAAATGAAGTTGAAACGCCAGACAGCCTGATTTCTCCTAGGATTACTGCGTGGAAACACCTCAGGGTTTTGTTTGGGTCATAGAGGGGTTGCCCTCTCATCATGGCCAAATATGTATTAGCCAGGGTAGGGTGGCAGGGTAGCCTAGTGATTAGAGTGTTGGACTAGTAACCGGAAGGTTGCAAGTTCAAACCGCCGAGCTGACAAGGTACAAATCTGTTGTTCTGCCCCTGAACAGGCAGTTAACCCACTGTTCCTAGGCCGTCATTGAAAATAAGAATTTGTTTTTAACTGACTTGCCTAGTTAAATAAAGGTTAAATAAATAAAAATACATTATTCTCTACATCGGGTTATGGGAAAGGAGGATACCTAGTCAATTGCAGAACTGAATGCTTTTAACCGAAATGTGTCCTCCACATTTAACCCAACCCTTCTGAATCAGAGAGGTGCAGGGGGCTGCCTTAATCGACACCAATGTTATCAGCGCCCAGGCAGCAGTTGTTGTTGGGGGTTAACTACCTTGGTCAAGGGTAGAACAGCAGATATTCCCACTTTGCCGGCTCAGGGATTAAAACTAGCAACCTTTTGGTTACTGTCCCAATGCTCTTAACAACTAGGCTACCTGCGGATATGAGATACATATGGTGTATCATAAGGAAGTAGATTCAAATGAAACCCAACATTTGGGAATATTGTACACATCTAGTGTATGACCTTTAACGTCAATACACTACAGGAGCAGCAGTGGTGTAAAGTACTTATGTAAAAAGTACTTTTTTGGGATATCTGTATTTTTTTAAATTATTTATATTTTGACTACTTTTACTTTTACTTCACTACATTCCTAAAAAAATGTTTTTACCTTTTACTCCATACATTTTCCCTGACTCCCAAAAGTAATCGTTACATTTTGAATGCTTAGCAGGACAGGAAAAGGGTCCAATTAACACGCTTATCAATGCAACATCCCTGGTCATCCCTACTGCCTCTGATCTGGTGGTCTCACTAAACACACATGCTTGGTTTGTAAATTATGTCTGAGTGTTTGGAGTGTGCCCCTGGCTTTCCGTAAATTAAAAAAAAACATAACATGGCGCCATCTGGTTTGCTTAATATAAAGAATTTGAAATTATTTGCACTTTTACTTTTACTTTTGATACTTAAGTATATTTGAGCAATTACATTCACTTTTGATACTTAAGTATATTTTAGCAATTACATTCACCTTTGATACTTAAGTATATTTAAAACCAAATACTTTTATACTTTTACTCAAGTATTATTTTACTGGGTGACTCACTTTTACTTTTTTCTATTAAGGTACGTTACTTTTACTCAAGTATGACAACTGGGCACTTTTTCCACCACTGCAGAGCAGCAATATACTGTGTGTTTTTGGAAAGTCTGTGAGTTAATCAATGACAGTTTGTGTGTCAATAACCCCAACCCGTCTGTTGACTTCTCATTCATTTGCTGGTGCTGGATCTGTATAAGATAGTATTGGTTGGGCAGCAGGCTTCATTCCCGGCATGGAATGTTCACCCTAGCCTCAGTGGTGTTATTGACTTATTGAGGTTGTGACTCTGGAATCTACAGCTCCAGCTCTATTGTGGATGTTATGTGACTTGACAACGTCCATCTCTTTATGTACCATGCATTCATGCAGGTTTTGAATTGTTGAAGTACGTTCAATGCACAATAACAAGACAAAATGGAATTCGCAACTCGCTGGTTTGAAAGAACATATTTTATGTGTCTGAGACCTTGAGATGAGTGTAAGAATAGAATAGGAAGGCAGGCATTGTGCTTCTATAGCCTGTAAAGGCAAGCCAGGGAACTCTCACTCTTGATGGAACCAGCTCAGACTCAGAGCAGAGGTCATTTCATTTACAATGGTGTATAAAGGGGGATCAGAGCATGACAATTGAAGAGATCATGCATTCCCTACTCTGCTCAATGTCGAACAAATGTTGAGTCCTGTAGTCTAGGGAGTCAGGACTATAGTCTTGTAAAGCTTTCCCCTATAGCTGTATTGCTCAGCCTCAGACATGCCAGTTGTGTTCTGCCCACAGATGCCAGGCATTGTGGTAGAGACACAATGAGAAACCGCAGGCTCAGTTAAGGCTGAGTAATATTTTCCTAATCAGTCATCTAGTCCTGAGGAACAGTCTCTCTTGTTCACTCCTATCCTCTTCAGTTATTCCTGATGGCCTCTGCATGTTTCTGCTGACTGTTACAACAATTACAGACAACACAGCTAATTTGTGCACAGGCTATTTTTTCAAACTGAGGGTTTGAATAAATAAAACAGCCAAAGCCTTTGTCCAGCCTCTGTCCCTAGCTTTCTCCCCACAGCCAAAGCCTTTGTCCAGCCTCTGTCCCTAGCTTTCTCCCCACAGCCAAAGCCTTTGTCCAGCCTCTGTCCCTAGCTTTCTCCCCACAGCCAAAGCCTTTGTCCAGCCTCTGTCCCTAGCTTTCTCCCCACAGCCAAAGCCTTTGTCCAGCCTCTGTCCCTAGCTTTCTCCCCACAGCCAAAGCCTTTGTCCAGCCTCTGTCCCTAGCTTTCTCCCCACAGCCAAAGCCGCTCTGAGAAATTAATCCTGGGATCTTTGCCAAGTGGCTGTATTCATTGATAATGTCCAGACATGGTAAATATAAATGTTATCACAATGTTGCATTCTTTGATGGACCACAAAAAGTTCAAGCTCATCTAGGTAGAATAGCGAAGCTGGTGGTTTATGATGTGATAGGTCACAGAACCACAGCCTTGCTGTATCCTCATTCAATTTCCCTGTTTCGAATAGTCAAATCTGTCAGAGCATATGGCAAGACCTGTTCGGGTCAGGCCACTGACAACATATAATTGGATGATATTACTGGATAAAGCTCTTGGATAAAACACGAACCAATTCATTCTTCAGTGATCTGTAACCATGGGAGATTGGAATGTTCACAGAGTGGATTGCAGAACCTCATACTTTACCTAACCAGTTTATACAGCAATCCCCAACATAAATAGTGCTGTGTAGTTCAGTCTTCAGATGATTCCAAGCAACTTTTCAAGACATCCAAAGACTGTGTCCAGTCTCTCTCTGTAACTTTCTGCCCACAGCCAAAGCCTTTGTCCAGCCTCTGTCCCTAGCTTTCTCCCCACACGGGTACATTCAATGCACAATAACAAGTAAAAATGGTGTCCGCATCTAGCTGGTTTGAAAGAACATATTTATGTGGCTGAGACCAGCCTCTGTCCCTAACTTTCTTCCCACAGCCAAGGCCTTTGTCCATAATAAAGCGCTGTTCTGCCTTATTAACAGCATTATCAACAAGGCAGGTTCTACAGGCCCTCATTTTGTCGCACCTGGACTTCTGTTCAGTCGTGTTGTCAGGTGCCACAAAGAGGGACTTAGGATAATTGCAGTTGGCTGAGAACAGGGCAGCACGGCTGGCCCTTAGATGTACATAGAGAGCTAACATTAATAATAAGCATGTCAATCTCTCCTGGCTCAAAATGGAGGAGAGATTGACTTCATCACTGCCTGTATTTGTGAGAGGTATCGACATGTTGAACGCACCTGGCTGTCTGTTTGAACTACTGGCACACAGCTCAGATGCATACCCCACAAGACATGCCACCAGAGGTGTCTTCACAGTCCCCAAGTCAAGAACAGACTATGGGACGTGCACTGTACTACATAGAGCCATGACTACATGGAATTCTATTCCACATCAGGTAACTGATGCAAGCAGTAAGATTAGATTTTAAAAAACAGATACAAATACACCTTATGGAACAGCAGGGACTATGAAGCAACACAAACATACTGTAGACACAAACACATGCATACAAACACACACAATAACATATGCACTATACACACATGGATTTTGTGCGGTAGATATGTGGTATTAGAGTAGGGGCCTGAGGGTACACACTTAATGTGTTGTTGTCTAGGCTGAGGCTCTCTTTCCTCCATCCCTCCATCTCCAGTCTGTCCAGATTCAGGCTGTCTGCTCTGCTGTGCTATGGGTGGATGAACAAGGATTATCCCCGGCCCTGACCAGCCCACCAGGTCAGCCAGAGTGGGAGGCATGGAGAGAAGCAGTGCTAAAGATTGGCTGTGGCACATGGCAGGCGAGCGGGGCGAACATTCAGGGATTAGGGAGTGGAAAAATACTTATATCAAACAACATGTGTGAGAGCTGACCCCCCTGGATCCAGGAAGCTGTAGAGAGGCCAAGAACACGTGGGCTCCTCTATCCAACAATGCTGCTGCTGCTGCTCAGGTTTTTCCATGCCCCTCTTTGACTCACTCCTGTACAGAGTAGGCTATGTCTGACGCTTACCGCATACCCCACCCTCGGAGCAAAGGGGTGGTTGGATCAAGATGGTTATTTCAACTTGTTATGACCGTTATCATGTTGCATCAACATGGCCAGTTGGTTGAATTAGGTTTGGTTGGTTTTGTCTTATGGCTCTCTCAACTAACATTTGTTTCCATGGTTACCCTGCAATTGCGTTTGTATACCTAGGCTACTAATGTACTGCTCACTTTTAGATACCTCTTTCATATAACTTTTGACAAAATTATGCAGATTTCCTTTGAACAGTGAAGGCTGGTGGGGGGAGTTACAGGAGGACGGGCTCATTGTAATGACTGGTATGGAATTAATGGAACTGAGTCAAACATGTGGTTTGATATAATTTGATACCGTTCCATTTATTCCATTCCAGCCATTACAATGAGCCTGTCCTCCTATAGCTCCTCCCACCACCCTCCACTGCCTTTGAAGCAGGGACAATGTGAGTGTGTGAGCATGTGTATGCTGTGTGCTTGTGTGCATGTACTGTGTGTCTTTCTTCAGATGTTCAGACTCATGTAGGATATTTTACAACACACAACAGTGATTTACGTTGATTTGTTTTGATGAGAAATATTTCAGAGGGATCCTGTACTCCTGGAAGTATTACATCTAATGTTGCATTTCCTGGGTAGAAGCTCTTAAGGGTGCTTAACAATAATATTTTATTCATACAGATATTTATTTTCATAGCCAAGGTATCACAGGAAAGCAGGAAACTGACGTTAATCGCTAATGTCATAGGCAGGAAGTGGGTTCTAACTAACGGCTCAGTACCTTGACCTTATCATCTCTCTCTCTCTCTCTTTCTCTCTCTCTCTCTCTCTCTCTCAATCTCTCTTTCTCTCCCTCCCTCTCTCTCTCTCTCTCTATTTCTCTCTCTCTCTCTCTCTCTCTCTCTCTCTCTCTCTCTCTCTCTCTCTCTCTCTCTCTCTCTCTCTCTCTCTCTCTCTCTCTCTCTCTCTCTCAATCTCTCTTTCTCTCCCTCCCTCTCTCTCTCTCTCTCTCTCTCTCTCTCTCTCTCTCTTTATCTTTCTCTCTCTCTTTCTCAGTGGATAAGGAGGTTACAGTACAGCACCCCAATCGGTCACGCCACAACCATTTTCTCCATAATAAGCAGGATATTGGAAATGAAGAAGTTTGATTTGTTGCTAAGCAACTGGAGATCCATGCACCAGACTCACCTATCTCTTATGGTAAGTATCTTCAGAAGGGTGAATGGTGAGTGGCGAAGTTACAAAATGGCTTCAGCATCTCAGCGGGAAAAATGAATCATACCTTGATGAATACTGATTCTGCTACAATACAATCTTTGTACGTGTCAAAAGATGTCCTTCCAAATACAGGATATTGTGTGCTTAGGACCCAAAGACTCATAAAATTAAGTGGAATGTTTTGGACAGATACATTATAAAATTAAAGATGAATTGAAATAAAAATGAAATCTCCGCCCTTTAATGCTCTGGCTTGAATGTGTAGTACAGACACTCACAGAACCAGCACCCAGAGATGTGTCATGAATCATATGCATAATACTGTCTGGCCGTTTTCTAACATTGACATCCTTGCCTTCACCGTGACCATGGACGGGATTCTATACTGCTTCTGGGAGGGGTTAAGATATTACAGCAGCTGTCATGTTTTCTATCTTTGCGTTTTTCGAAATAGCTAGGAACACAGTAACCAAGGCGAAGCAGTCTGTCTGATGATGGCACATCCACTCTTACAGAAAATATGGTTAGCAACAGGAAATGATTAGAGATTATAATGAATGGATACATTTTTCATTAGGGCAAATCAAAATGGAAATGACAAACTTTAGAAGCTTTTTTAATCCTCAAATACACAACAAGTTTGCATTTCCTTCTGGTAGGAAAATGATCCGTTATGAAAGAGTGATCAAATTAAGATCCAAATCTGTAGCTGCAACGCCTGCTTGTAGACTTTAGAAAAGCAAGCAATAACTAAATATACTGAATAAGACTCGCATTCCTTTAAATCTTTTACCCAGATTTGAGGAGAGATGCAGAGAAGCATATTTGGTTTTTAGAACCACCAGCCAGGTGGATACAGACAGCTCAAGAGGTATGCTTAGATATGTAGAAAAATAGACAGATCTATGTTTTACGTAGAATTAAGCTTAATGATTATGGCTCTAGAATGCAGGAAAATGCAGTTTCTCACACACTTTGTGATTCGTCAGATTTTTGGAGTGTATTATGCCCCTGCTCAAGATCTTGGCACCTCCATCACTACAGCACTAAGCATTCTATTTTAGAATCATGTCAAAGATAGATTATGCTCAGTATTCACTTGCACTGATATGCACTAAGGTGTCCTCCCTTCTATGCTTCACTAGACTACAAAGCGACAATGGCCAGACACAGGAAGCCTCCCTCTCCTGTCAGTGAACGTTAGAAGGGAGGAGGCAGACTTCAACGTGCAGACTTTTGGCACCTGGTCCCCTCCCTAGCAGGCTGGGGGTGAGACTGTGGACAGGAGGGGTGATAGAGAGGGAGGAGCAAAGGAGCTCTTGCCAATGTAACAGTGGTACTTCCAAGTGATTGAATTTCCTTTCCTGACTGTTAATTGATTGGCGGGCCAAGATAGCTAAACACTTTGGAATGAATAATCAAACACCTGGGTGTGTACTATTGGCCAATAATTAAATGACACATATACAGTCAGTTGACATAAATCAAAATATGTTGTAATATTTTCCAATTGAATATTAGCTCAGACACACCGGTAGGATTTGCCTGTCGACAGTACTTAGCACCTCTGAACAGATTGTCGGCAGTCAATCTCTTTTGTGTTCACACAGCGAAGACCTTAAAGTCGTCAGCCACTCAACCTTGTTAAAATACTCCAAACCAGAAGGTGGCAGTAGCATTGTTTGGCAATGCATGTCTGTGTGTGTTGCTTAGTTTATGGTCTAGATTCCAATGTAAGCTAGCTAGTTAGCTGCGCTAATGTTGCTATTTTGTAGAAAGCTCTGGTTGATATTAGCCAAATGGCCACAGCTAGATAACTACCTAGCAAGATGAAACTATTTAATTCACTCTCTGTAATCACATACTGCCAGTTATCATATTCGCTAGCTAGCACAACGTGGCTAGCTAGCTAAAGACACTGCACTAACTCTGCAGCTAACACAGGCAGCTGATTTATGATTTAATTAAAATGACAATACTAGCTACAGTGGTTAGCTAGCTTGGAGGAAGTATTTCGTTTTGTGCATTGTCTGTGCACTTAGCTAACTACCATCCCATAGCCTACATTGCATATGAAGTGTGACTGGCTCATGACATTCAACCGTGATGTTATTGCCACTCATGTTGGCTCCCCACGTGGGGGTTCATGCTCTCTAATTGGCTCAAAGTCAAGTTGTTGGCCACTGACATGATTTGAGATTCTACAAGTAGAAACGTCAGGTTCGTTACTATCAGGTCGCACACAGCAGGTGCCGCTTTTGTTTTAGTAAGAGAAGGAACGACCTCCCACTGTGACAAGTACCTATCGGCAGTCAATTAAATGTATTTATAAAAACCTGTTCCACCCAGCCAACACCAAAATAGGGCTGAACACAAAAACTGGTAGCTGTGTGAGTGAGAACATTTTTCTGAAATTTGTTCTTATTTGTGAGCTATATTCCTCATTACTGGGTTGCATCCACTCAGCTGTGAATAGGGTGAATCATTCTCTAACCTTGTAGAGATTTGACTTAACTAGCTAGGCCTACTGGGCTATGCTGCAAGTTTCCCACAGAGGGAATCATTTTATGGTTTATATTTACCATGTCGGGATGATCCCCACTCACCCAGAATGAGTCAGGTAACTGACGACTGAGGAGTAATGAAAATGGAAGGAGACGTGCGTGTAGGGTGTGTACCTGTGAAGGGACTAGCTGTGACCTTGAGTGGCACTCTGTTTCACATGGGAAACGACAAGCTGCTAAAGGAAACACATCTGGCTCTGTTGGTCTAACTGCCACAGTGGGCTGAAACCGCTGTAAAAATAGGTGACAACTATCTGACAACCATCTGAGAACCTGGGAGTGTTGGATCAGGAAGGGACGGCAGGGGTTCTGGCAGACTGACAGTGAGGCAGTAGGTATAGGGACGATGCGATGTGTGATTCAAACCCACTCACACAGAGACAAGGTGATCATATAGACCAGTCATCATCAACTAGATTCAGCCATGGGACAATTTGTTTCTTGAGCAGATGGTCAGAACATAATTACAAATAATTTGACTGCTAAATGACTTCAAGAATCCCAAACAGATATAATAGTAGACTAAAACGTAATAATTTCAAAACTCCTGGTGTTTTTACAGTGTTTAATGTAAAAATAAAAATAAAAATAAAACCCTTTTTTTTTTCTTCAGACAACTTGGGGGACCAAATAAAACCACCCAGAGAAAAATTTGGCTCCGGGCCACCAGTTGGGGAACCCTGATATGGACACTTCCTCTACTGATGTGTGTATTGGGAAATAAAATCAAATAAAAACAAAAAGTAAAAGCAGCCAAATATTGGTGGAGGTGCCAATGTTCCTGTTCAAGCTTTATCTAGTCTGTACCCTTCACTGCCTCTTATTCATATCATTTTTAGGCTGTAGGCCCATGGATGAATCCATTGACTGTTAGAAAGATTGAAATTCAAATCTTTACAGAACAAATAGGACCATAGGACAGGGGTGTGGCTTGGTGGGATTTTAGAGAGAAGAGAGAGGTGATGCATCAAAGATGTCCGTTCTTGACAGGAAGACAAGTTGCTGTGGTAACACCTCAGTGGAAATGTGAATGCCCTGGCAATATGTTTGTAAGATAGACTAAATAAATAATACAAGAACAAGTGAAGACAACAAATTCAGGGTACAATGTAGCCTTCAGAAGAGAGGTTCTCTTCATGCTGTATAATTACTTTTAATTACTGCATATACCTGTAATCACAAAGCAGAGAGAAATGATGACCTCTACACAGAATCACCTTAATTCAGTCCTTTCATTTTCACTAACTATGGGATGTTGGCTATCAACAACAAGGCAACTCCTATGACTAATTGGGAATGGGACGCAAGCGTAGGATTGATCACCCTGTCGCTGGCCGCCTTTGGGGAGGGTGTATAGTGTGAAAGGCCGAAACACCCTAGGAACCAAAGGTACACTACTGACGATGCGCTCCCCAAATTTCACCACGCTCACTGTTCATTAACTCTTAGAAGTGCTTGCACAAAGGATAGTAACATCTCATCCTGTGTTCTTGGAATCTTCCTGTCCAGCTTGTCTGAAAGATTATAAACGTTTGCAATATAATGTTCTTAGACTAATCTGGCTGGAATGAAGGGTAATCTGGAAGATTAATATGCGGTGATCATTTCAAGTGAAGAATAGTGAAGTTGTTTGAGTGGGCTGTTCATGACCACATGACCATCTCTGTGTGGATCTATCTAGGCTATAATGGTACCTTGTGGGGAAATGACAGTTACTCACAGTTTTCCAGGTGATATGCTGCCTATTTATACTGTTGAGGAAGGAAGAATAGGCAATTGCCTAACCATGACTCCAATATGTATTCTACTCAGGGATCATGGTAACCCACAAACTTCCCATGAAAGGCTTAATTATGCAAACAGCTCAACGTGAATTCCTAACTCGCCCACGCTACCAACTACTCAGATCGTACCATCAGGAAGCAAAATTCCCTGGTACTTTTTCCAACTCATACTTGGCTATACTTAAATTTACATTGTAGGCCTATTGCAACAAACTGCCTTTCACTTTACAAGGAAAATGCAAATATCCAAGGAGCCGTGTGAATGTTGTGCCACATGGTGTTAGTGGTACAGTCATGTTTGTAACAGGCAACCAATAACATTAATAGTCAAAATAATAAAAACTATTATTTTTGTTAATTTAACATAATCACAAACTATGAGGTTTATAAGGACAAATACTAGCTTGGCAACTGACCTCCTTGATCTGAAAGGAACATCAGAAACGTGTCTGACCCCTTTAACTGTGCCCTGGCCTGGTCTGGCCTGCAGCAACGGTAAAAGCAAGGCCACAAAAACAAGTGGCCTTTTGTTGGGTCTTTCTCAGTGAGTGTTTATAAACCCTATTTCTCAACCAGGATAAAGATACTTATTTCCTGGGCCCTCTGACCCAATTAAAAGGTCACAATGAAGCGTTGGTATAAATGAAGTAGAACATAGAGCAGAACAAACACATCGCAGAACACACAGTAGAACACACAGTAGAACAAAAAGTAGAACACACAGTAGAACAAACACAAAGCTGAACACACAGTAGAATAAACACACAGTAAAACAAACACACAGTAGAACAAACACACAGTAGAACAAACACACAGTAGAACACACAGTAGAACACACAGCAGAACACAAAGTAGAACAAACACACAGTAGAACAAACACACAGTAGAACACACGGCAGACCAAACAGCAGACCACACAGTAGAATACACAGCAGAACACACAGTAGAACACACAGTAGTCTTCACCCTTATGAATGAGGCCAGCCATATGCTTTCTATTCTTGATTGGATAAGGCTGACAACTGTATAGTCAGTTCCAAATCAGATGATAATGACCATTGTTATAGACTAGGCTTCTGTTAGAAGTACTATTATGATATATATTATATTATGAAGTAGTACTAGGCTGGAGAGTCTGATGCGTATGTTTGTCACATAGTTCCTTTTTAAATAATTTGCCTGCTGATTCTGAGAAACATTTGTTTCCGCAGAATCTGACCGAATCGGACTACCATTTATTATTTACATGTCTAATGGGGGGCAGGTAGACTAGCAGTTATAACATTGGGCCAGCAACCAAAAGATATGTTGATGTGCCCTTGAGGAAGACACTTACAGTGCCTTCAGAAAGTATTCATACCCCTTGACTTATGGTTTGGATTTTTTTCTCTCAGCCATCTCCATACAATACCCAAATAATGACAAAGTGAAAACATATTTTTAGAAATGTTAGCACATTTTTTGAAAATGTAATACCGAAATATCTAATTTACATAGGTATTCATACCTCTGAGTCAATACTTTGAAAAAGCACCTTTGGCAATGATTACAGCTGTGTCTTTCTGTGTAAGTCTCGAAGATGGGCGACATTGCCCATTATTTCTTCAATCTCTGTCAAATTGGTTGTTGATCATTGCTAGATCATTGCTACAACCATTTTCAGGTTTTGCCATAGATTTCCAAGTAGATTTAAGTCAAAACTGTAACTCAACCACTCAGGAACATTCACTGTCTTCTTGGTAAGCAACTTCAGTGTAGATTTGGAACGTTTTAGGTTATTGTCCCGCTGAAAGGTGGAATCAAATCAAATCAAATCAAATGGTATTAGTCACATGCGCCGAATACAACAGTGAAATGCTTTACTTATGAGCCCCTAACCAAAAATGCTGTTAAACAAATAAAAACAAATAAGAAAAATAAATAAAAGTAACAAGTAATTAAAGAGAAGCAGTAAAATGACAATAGCGAGACTATATACAGGGAGGTACCGGTACAGAGTCGATGTGCGGGGGCACCGGTTAGTTGAGGTAATTTGTACATATAGGTAGAGTTATTAAAGTAGGGGGGCAATGCAAATAGTCTGGGCAGCAATTTGATTAGATGTTCAGGAGTCTTATGGCATGGGGGTAGAAGATGTTAAGCCCCTTGGACCTAGACTTGGCACTCCGGTATCGCTTGACGTGCGGTAGCAGAGAGAACCGTCTATGACTGGGGTGGCTGGAGTCTTTGACAATTTTTAGAGCCTTCCTCTGACACCGCCTGGTATAAAGGTCCTGGATGGCAGGAAGCTTAGCCCCAGTGATGTACTGGGCTGTTCGCACTACCCTCTGTAGTGCCTTGCAGTTGGAGGCCGAGCAGTTGCCATACCAAGCAGTGATGCCACCAGTCAGGATGCTCTCGATGGTGCAGCTGTAGAACTATTTGAGCATCTGGACCCATGCCAAATATTTTCAGTCTCCTGAGGGGGAATGGGTTTTGTCGTGCCCTCTTCACGACTGTCTTGGTGTGTTTGGACCATGTTAGTTTGTTGGTGATGTGGACACCAAGGAACTTGAAGCTCTCAACCTGCTCCACTGCAGCCCGGTCGATGAGAAAGGGGTGTGCTTGATCCTCTTTTTCCTGTAGTCCACAATCATCTTCTTTGTCTTGATCATGTTGAGGGAGAGGTTGTTGTCCTGGCACCACACGGCCAGGTCTCTGACCTCCTCCCTATAGGCTGTCAGGTTGTTGTCGGTCATCAGGACACTGTTGCGTCATCAGCAAAGTTAATGATGGAAACTTCCTCTCCCAGTGTCTGGTGTAAAGCAGACTGAATCTGTTTTTCCTCTAAGATTTTTCCTATTCTTAGCAACATTATGTTTATTTTTTTACCCTGAAAAACTCCCCAGTCCTTAATGATTACAAACATACCCATAACAGAGTTAAGAGTTATTACTTCAAATAAAGCTATTAGTCAACATATTATTAACATTGTGATGCAGATTTTCCAAAGAGGGAAATAAAGGACATTTTGTCCCTTTTAGATGTAATCAGTTCAAACAGCCTTTATCACAGGAGGAAGGAGAAGAGTCTCTCTGGCATCATCACATGCTCAGAGGCCAGTCATCCAGGTGTGTCTTGGCTCCTGAGAAAGGATTAATCATTTTGTTTGATATGCTGCAGGGCTGTGGCCTGTCAGCTCACCTGTAGTGAGTCACCAGAGATATAGCCCACTCCTCATCGTCCGGTCGGCTGCCTGCCTCCTCACTGGAGGAGAGGAGAGGCATGTGTCATGTAAATGTTGACACTCTGCTTCTTACCTTAAAAAGCTGCTTTGAAAAGTTATCCAGGTTTTAAATTTTTTGGGGTAATATCCTCTACCTATTTCGGCCACGTTTAAATATATATATATATTTCCAGGTTTTGTAGATTGACTATGAATTATTGTCTCTTCAGGACGTTTGTAACCTTGGTTCACCTAACCTACTTGTCTTCCCTTTTCCACAGGTGAAGACACAGTTCAAGTGTTGTTCCATGGTGTTGCAATTAACGACTAGTGTTGATTGAGGAGACGAGAGAGCTGTGAATCTTGGGATGAAAAGTGACACAATTAAAGAGACCCCAGTGAGTAATTGCCCATCTTCCTGCCAGCTCTGGAGATCCAGCCAGCCATGCAGGCAACCACACACAGCAGGGAGACAGGAGGTGTGTGTGTTGGTGTGTATCTATGTGTGTGCGTCTATACGTGTGCGCGCGTGTGTACTTGAGCTGAGCTTGCTAGTGCAGAGAGAGACAGAAGATGTCAGTCCTGAGGGTCAATGAGGAGCAATCAGTAGAAGGAGCTGAGTGAGCAGGTGTGTATGTAACGGTGTGTGTTTACCAGGCTTGATTTTACATGGCATAGGAGAGGTGCTGGGTATGGAAATAGTAGTTTATCTCTCCTTCTCCTCCTTACCTGCCTGTGCAATACAACACAGTTCATGTTTGCTTGAAAGCTTGAATAGATTATTGGTATGAATCCACTTGTGGGTGTATCACTTGTCTCTGTGAATCCTAATGTTCTACTTTCTCACCCTCTCCCTTCCTGCCTAATGGAATGTGACAAGAAAGCCAGGAAAATAAAACCAAATGATCTCCTGTGCTCACTGAGGTGACAGTGAAAAATGTGTTGTTTCAGGCCGGTAATTGATTTATTGCAGATTCTGCCATAACATTAGTAGGCATGTAGTGCGCAAAACGATACATGGCCTACCTCTGCATGAGCTTTCAAGTGGCTGTAAATAGAGTACATGACTCAGCTGTGGGGGTGAATGGACTTCTTACAGTATTCATTACTATTAGCATGAACAGTGATATGGAAGGGTGGAGATGGTCCCCGCTACAGTGTGAGGAGTGAGAGCATGTTACCCATTCCTCATACCTCAGCAAATGCACACAGACCGGACCAGAGATTTAACATGGTCCGGCTTGGGGAAGTGTGTGTGTTGAGTGTGTGTGTGTTGAGTAGGTGTGTGTGTTGAGTAGGGGTGTGTGTGTGTGTGTGTGTGTGTGTGTGTGTGTGTGTGTGTGTGTGTGTGTGTGTGTGTGTGTGTGTGTGTGTGTGTGTGTGTGTGTGTGTGTGTGTGTGTGTGTGTGTGTGTGTGTGTGTGTGTGTGTGTGTGTGTGTGTGAGTGAGTGAGTGAGTGTGAGTGAGTGAGTGAGTGAGTGAGTGAGTGAGTGTGTGTGTGTGTGTGTGTGTGTGTGTGTGTGTGTGTGTGTGTGTGTGTGTGTGTTGAGAGAGATGGTTATTAGTCTCAGAGCTACACAGGAAGCCAATTCTATCTGTGATAATGGAATTGACCTGACCCTGAGGGATGTGCTCTGACATGGTCCCTCCTGGGCCTCTCAGAGGGAGAAAGGGAGAGTTGGACAAAGGGATGTCGGGAGGGAGGGATGGACTTCTTCTCCCAGCACACAGAGGGAGGTTACTTAATTTACTGGAGCAGGTGAGTGAATGGGACATGGCGTGGTGTGGCTTTGTAAACCCCCTTGTCGAAATATACACGCTCACCACCCCTAAATGTAAAATAAAAATTTCCCAATTTGGGATCAATAAAGTACTACTCTACTCTCTGAATGTAACCTGATTCATTGTGTATTGAAGTAATACAGTATATTGACCGTTGTTTTTATGTCCTATAAGGTTTATTGCACTAAATAGGTCGAAATGACCTATATCTAACAGCTCCATATCAATAGCACTACGCAGGACAGAACATGCTCAACATGTTAAAAGTCAAATAAGGACAAAGCAGATCAATTATAGAGTGGTGTCCGTCAGTATACTACCCAGTCCCAGACCATGCAGGGGTGTATCCTGTGACCTCTTCCTCATCTGATTACCATGTGAAAGGTTGTCCTGTGAGGCTGAATGGCACAGGGCTCCTTGTAGCCACCATACTCTAATTAGGCATGGTAATTAAAAGAGAGTCTGTCCCTTTGTAGTGACATCTGGTTCCCCGTCCACCTCCTGTATCAGGGGTGGAGAAACAGGCCAAACAAAACTAAGTGGCTATGACTTCCTCATCACCATGACAGGACAAGGGGTGATAGGTCAGGGAGACAGGAAGAGCGACCACTGGATCTCGAGGTGCAAAAACGTGTTTATGTGTGTATGTGTGGTGTTATGTGTGTTTTTCTCTCCAGTGTCCAGAAGTCTGTACATACAGTGCCTTGCGAAAGTATTCGGCCCCCTTGAACTTTGCGACCTTTTGCCACATTTCAGGCTTCAAACATAAAGATATAAAACTGTATTTTTTTGTGAAGAATCAACAACAAGTGGGACACAATCATGACGTGGAACGACATTTATTGGATATTTCAAACTTTTTTTAACAAATCAAAAACGGAAAAATGGGGCGTGCAAAATTATTCAGCCCCCTTAAGTTAATACTTTGTAGCGCCACCTTTTGCTGCGATTACAGCTGTAAGTCACTTGGGGTATGTCTCTATCAGTTTTGCACATCGAGAGACTGAAGTTTTTCCCCATTCCTCCTTGCAAAACAGCTCGAGCTCAGTGAGGTTGGATGGAGAGCATTTGTGAACAGCAGTTTTCAGTTCTTTCCACAGATTCTCGATTGGATTCAGGTCTGGACTTTGACTTGGCCATTCTAACACCTGGATATGTTTATTTTTGAACCATTCCATTGTAGATTTTGCTTTATGTTTTGGATCATTGTCTTGTTGGAAGACAAATCTCTGACCCAGTCTCAGGTCTTTTGCAGACTCCATCAGGTTTTCTTCCAGAATGGTCCTGTATTTGGCTCCATCCATCTTCCCATCAATTTTAACCATCTTCCCTGTCCCTGCTGAAGAAAAGCAGGCCCAAACCATGATGCTGCCACCACCATGTTTGACAGTGGGGATGGTGTGTTCAGGGTGATGAGCTGTGTTGCTTTTACGCCAAACATAACGTTTTGCATTGTTGCCAAAAAGTTCAATTTTGGTTTCATCTGACCAGAGCACCTTCTTCCACAAGTTTGGTGTGTCTCCCAGGTGGCTTGTGGCAAACTATAAACAACACTTTTTATGGATATCTTTAAGAAATGGCTTTCTTCTTGCCACTCTTCCATAAAGGCCAGATTTGTGCAATATACGACTGATTGTTGTCCTATGGACAGAGTCTCCCACCTCAGCTGTAGATCTCTGCAGTTCATCCAGAGTGATCATGGGCCTCTTGGCTGCATCTCTGATCAGTCTTCTCCTTGTATGAGCTGAAAGTTTAGAGGGACGGCCAGGTCTTGGTAGATTTGCAGTGGTCTGATACTCCTTCCATTTCAATATTATCGCTTGCACAGTGCTCCTTGTGATGTTTAAAGCTTGGGAAATATTTTTGTATCCAAATCCGGCTTTAAACTTCATCACAACAGTATCTCGGACCTGCCTGGTGTGTTCCTTGTTCTTCATGATGCTCTCTGCGCTTTTAACGGACCTCTGAGACTATCACAGTGCAGGTGCTTTTATACGGAGACTTGATTACACACAGGTGGATTGTATTTATTAGTCATTTAGGTCAACATTGGATCATTCAGAGATCCTCACTGAACTTCTGGAGAGAGTTTGCTGCACTGAAAGTAAAAGAGTACATCCGCTGCCAATTCATGTCCAGTCGGCTGAATAATTTTGCACGCCCAATTTTTCAGTGTTTGATTTGTTACAAAAGTTTGAAATATCCAATAAATGTTGTTCCACTTCATGATTGTGTCCCACTTGTTGATTCTTCACAAAAAAATACAGTTTTATATCTTTATATTTGAAGCCTGAAATGTGGCAAAAGGTCGCAAAGTTCAAGGGGGCCGAATACTTTCGCAAGGCACTGTATGTAAACTGATCTTGAAGGGCTCCTCTGTATGTTTTCCGTTACAGCCGGACATGTGTGTTTCTAACCTGAGTGATATTATGTACGCATTCAAAGGCAGCTCATCTTAGAACTCTCATGCATGTGTTCATTCTTTCTGTTGACAGTGCGGAGTGCTAATACAGTACATGAGCCTTGGGCTCTGTAGGCGAAATGTATTGAGATATGTGCCCTCACTGGAGGCAGATGGCCTGCTATTCTGTTTTGTCTGTGTAGGAGTTAAAGAAGGAGGTAGGAGTCTGCCCTACAGTGTACATCAAAATACAGAGCTATGTGTGCACAATGTTACATTAATGCAACAGGATCAAAACAGCGGTCTGTGGAAGGTAAACGGAATGGGTTTAACTATCCTGCACAAAACAGGGAAAAATACAGAACACACACAGACCAGAATGTCGATACTACAGATGAAGGATCTTAATTTGACCCAGTTTTCTACAGCAGGCAAATAATCCTTTAGCAACAGGAAATGTGAATAATGATGTGGATTATAATTAACAGACATTTTTTGTAGGGTGTAATACATTTTTCATTAGGGCAAATCAAGTCTGACATAAAGTTAAAATTAGACTTTATAAGCCTTTTCAAGCCTTGAACACACTACAAGTTTGTATTTCCTGCATTTATATTCAACATGAACCTTAAATGGAAAACAAGAGTGACTCATGCATTACTACTATTGACACAAATCAGCTATTATTTACCTTCTGTCTCCAGCCTGTCTGTAATAGTGCAAGCAATGTCTAAAGTGTGTTAATGTGTGCTGACAACAGGTTTATGCAGTGTCCACATGTAGGATTTTAATTTGATCACCCTTTTCAAGGAGAACTTTCCTGAAATGCAGGAAATGTAAAACTTGTAGTGTATTTGAGGTTTAAAAAGGCTTCTGAAATGTGTGTAATTTCCACTTTGAAATTTCAGACTAGATTTTCCCTTCGTGAAAAATGTATCAACCCCTACAAACAAAATCTTAATTAAAATCCACAAAATAATACAAAATTCCTGTTGCTGCAGGATTATTTTCCTGCTTTTGCAAACTGGCTCAAATTAAGTTCCTACATCTGTAGCAGCGCGCTGGACAATAGTGTCCTGTAGACTTTATCGGAACGTCATCCAGGATAAGCAGCATAACTTGCATTTAATAGATTTGTTCACTAACTAAGACTGAACTACTGTTGTGCTAGTGTTTTTCATAAGAAAGTGAGAGTTTCTACATTCAAATAGCTTGCATTCTTAGGGATTTACTACTTGTGATTGACAGAAAAACAGATTGGAAACATTATTACCTACAAAATATCAGTACATAGTAAATGCATAATAAAAATTTGATCGAACTTTTAAAATGAACATGACATTTTTTTTAAAGTATGACATCCGATGGAATTCTGTTTCCAGGTAATACAGAGGATATTACATGACCTGAAGAAATAAGTTATGATTTATATTATCACAATCTGTCTAATGAAAAAATAGCTCAATTACTATCGTAATGATCAGATACATAATCATCTTTTCACAGTTTATCATAATCTTTAATAAAGATGGGATTCAAATATATTATACAGTGCTAATATTTAACCTTTAAGAGTAGTCTAGAATGGCTATCATTTCAGAGTAACTATTGAACAGAAAAAATACATCAGAAAACATGTACATTATGAGATATGATATTGACATATTCACATTCTCCTAAAACAGCTTGCACTTCATTGCCATTCAGAAGATATGTCCGTTCCCTCCGATATATTAAACAAAAGGTTTAATGTGAAGATGTCTTGTCTGTGTGAGGGTGAGAGCTGCATGATAATAAGCAGCCAGACAATAACATGGGCTAGGTTCCTCTGAGTAGCTAGGACAAACCGTTGCTAAGCACTTCTGGTTGCTAAGTGAGAGTGAGAGGGGGAACATTTCAGCAGCCCTTGGTGCAATGCTGAAATCTGAGGGCATTCCTTGACTTCTGGTGCTGCAGAACTGTTAAAACCCCTGTCATATGACAGGCTAACGGTGCAGTGATAGAGACAGTCCTAAAGCATCCAAAGTGTGATACAGTAGTTTTTTCCCAAGGTTAAATAAACACACATATAAACAACGATCTTAAAATAGGGCAACATCATCTAATGTAGGCAGCAGTATGTACCTATATTGCAATCATTTGCAGCAACTTGACAATAAATAAAAGTAAAAAAAATCAGCATAATTTATTTTATATAGTGCTTTTCATTACAAAGAGAATCTCAAAGATTAATAAAAAACAAACAAAACACATGATCTGGTAGGTCTTGGGCAATGTTCTTCCACAGCTTCAGATGATAATGTGTTGTTCAGCCAGGAAGTTCAGAAAGGCTGGGCAGTAGATTTAGTGGAGAAAGCTCAGATGACACAGAGGGAACAGCGACAGTTATTTAGACATGCCCGGAGCTCTTCATTGGGTAGCTGTGTGCTTCTGAAGTGTAGCACATACCTGGGTACAGGGCCAGATCTAGCCTTTTGGGGGCCCTAATCGAGATTTGGGTGGCGGGGCCGCCCCACCAAGCCTGCATAAAAATAATTGTGTTCCCCCTCTCTTCCTGCAGTTCTACACATTTTGCCATGGGGCTTGGAGAGACATTTTAAATATTTTATAACAAATTTCATGCAATTCTACTAATTTAGCTTCAGAGATCAATCAATGGGGGCCCAATGGAAGTCAAGGCCACTGGGCATGTGCCCTGCTTTCCCAGTCGGTATTCGGCCATGATTAGCCTACTACTAGTTTAGAAAACTCGCTAAACTAACTTACCAATATAAAAAGTGTTAGCTGACATGGCTAATTGAGGTCAGGGGCCTCCTAGTGGCCAGGGGCCCCAGCTTATGTAACTTATGCCTGAAGCAGGCTCTGCCTGGGTGATGCTTCGGCAGCTAAAAGCGCTAGAAAGACCCCCACACCTCGGCAGTAGTCAGGAAACAGTCCCCTACGAGGCGGACTCAAGAACAGAAATACAGTTGAAGTAGGAAGTTTACATACACTTAGGTTGGAGTCATTAAAACTAGTTTTTCAACCACTCCACAAATTTCTTGTTAACAAACTATACTTTTTCCAAGTCGGTTAGGAAATCTACTTTGTGCATGACACAAGTAACTTTTCCAACAATTGTTTACAGACAGATTATTTCACTTATCGATTGTGCAACCAGGGCTGGTAAAACCTTGGATCCTTGCCATTCTAACTTCTGCGACGCATATAAGGCCCTACCCCGCCCTCCTTTCGGGAAAAGCTAACCACGACTCAATTTTGTTGCTCCCAGACAGAAGCCAAAACAAGAAGCTCCCGCGCTCAGGTCTGTTCAACGCTGGTCCGACCAATCTGATTCCAGGCTCCAAGACTGCTTCCATCGCGTGGACTGGGATATGTTCCGTACTGCATCCAACAACAACATTGACGAATACGCTGATTCGGTGAGAGAGTTCATTAGAAAGTGCATTGAAGATGTCGTTCCCATAGCAACGATTAAAACATTCCCAAACCAGAAACCGTGGATTGATGGCAGCATTCGTGTGAAACTGAAAGCGCAAACCACTGCTTTTAACCAGGGAAGGAGACCGGAAACATGACCGAATACAAACAGTGTAGCTATTCCCTCCGCAAGGCAATCAAACAAGCTAAGCATCAGCATAGAGACAAAGTATAGAGACAAGAGGTATGTGGCAGGGTCCACAGTCAATCACGGATTACAAAAAGAAAACCAGCCCTGTTACGGACCAGGATGTCTTGCTCCCAGGCAGATTAAATCACTTTCTTGCCCACTTTGAGGACAATATAGTGCCACTGACACGGCCCGCAACCAAAACATGCGGACTCTCCTTCACTGCAGCCGACGTGAGAAAACATTTAAACGTGTTAACCCTCGCAGGGCTGAAGGCCCAGACGGCATCCCCAGCCGCGTCCTCAGAGCATGCGCAGACCAGCTGGCTGGTGTGTTTAAGGACATATTCAATCAATCCTTATCCCAGTCTGCTGTTCCCACATGCTTCAAGAGGGCCACCATTGTCCCTGTTCCCAAGAAAGCGAAGGTAACTGAGCTAAACGACTAACGCCCCGTAGCACTCACTTCTGTCATCATGAAGTGCTTTGAGAGACTAGTCAAGGATCATATCACCTCCACCCTACCTGACACCTTATACCCACTCCAATTTGCTTACCGCCCAAATAGGTCCACAGACGATGCAATCTCAACCACACTGCACACTGCCCTAACCCATCTGGACAAGAGGCATACCTATGTGAGAATGCTGTTCATCGACTACAGCTCAGCATTTAACACCATAGTACCCTCCAAACTCGTCATTAAGCTCGAGACCCAGGGTCTCGACCCCGCCTTGTGCAACTGGGTACTGCCCCCAACTTGGTACTGCCCCCGCCAACCCCAGGTGGTGAGGGTAGGTAACAACATCTCCACCCCGCTGATCCTCAACACTGTGGCCCCACAAGGGTGCGTTCTGAGCCCTCTCCTCTACTCCCTGTTCACCCACGACTGCGTGGCCATGCACGCCTCGAACTCAATCATCAAGTTTGTGGACGACACTACCGTGGTAGGCTTGATTACCAACAACGACGAGACGGCCTACAGGGAGGAGGTGAGGGCCCTCGGAGTGTGGTGTCAGGAAAATAACCTCACACTCAACGTCAACAAAACTAAGGAGATGATTGTGGACTTCAGGAAACAGCAGAGGGAGTACCCCCCTATCCACATCGATGGGACAGTAGTGGAGAGGGTAGTACGTTTTAAATTCCTCGGTGTACACATCACAGACAAACTGTATTGGTCCACCAACACAGACAGCATTGTGAAGAAGGCGCAGCAGCGCCTCTTCAACCTCAGGAGGCTGAAGAAATTCAGCTTGCCACCAAAAGCACTCACAAACTTCTACAGATGCACAATCGAGAGCATCCTGTCGGGCTGTATCACTGCCTGGTACTGCTCCGCCCACAACCACAAGGCTCTCCAGAGGGTAGTGAGGTCTGCACAACGCATCACCAGGGGCAAACTACCTGCCCTCCAGGACACCTACACCTACACTGGAAGGCCATAAAGATCATCAAGGACAACAACCACCCGAGCCACTGCCTGTTCACCCCGCTATCATCCAGAAGGCGAGGTCAGTACAGGTGCATCAAAGCAGGTTTACATACACTAAGTTGACTGTGCCTTTAAACAGCTTGGAAAATTCCAGAAAATTATGTCATGGCTTTAGAAGCTTCTGATAGGCTAATTGACATCATTTGAGTCAATTGGAGGTGTAACTGTGGATGTAATTCACAGCATACCTTCTAACTCAGTGCCTCTTTGCTTGACATCATGGGAAAATCAAAAGAAATCAGCCAAGACCTCAGAAATAAAATTGTAGACTTCCACAAGTCTGGTTAATCCTTGGGAGCAATTTACAGACGCCTGAAGATGCCACGTTCATTTGTACAAACAATATGGGACCACTCAGCCGTCATACCGCTCAGGAAGGAGACACGTTCTGTCTCCTAGAGATGAACGTAATTTGGTGCGATCAATCCCAGAACAGCAGCAAAGATGCTGGAGGAAACAGGTACAAACAGGTACAAAAGTATCTATATCCACAGTAAAAAGAGTCCTGTATCGACATAACCTGAAACGCCGCTCAGCAAGGAAGAAGCCACTGCTCCAAAACCGCCATAAAAAAGCCAGACTACGGTTTGCAACTGCACATGGGGACAAAGATTGTACTCTCTGGAGAAATGTCCTCTGGTCTGATGAAACACAAATAGAACTGTTTGGCCATAATGGCTATCGTTATGTTTGGAGGAAAAAGGGGGAGGCTTGCAAGCCGTGAAGCACGGGGGTGGCAGCATCATGTTGTGGGTGCTTTGCTGCAGGAGGGACTGGTGCACTTCACAAACTAGATGGCATAATGAGGATGGAAAATTATGTGAATATATTGAACCAACACCTCAAGACATCAGTTAAAGCTTGGTCGCAAATGGGTCTTCCAAATGGACAATGACCTCAAGCATACTTCCAAAGTTGTGGCAAAAAGACTTAAGGACAACAAAGTCAAGGTATTGGAGTGGTCATCACAAAGCCCTGACCTCAAACCTATATAAAATGTGTGGGCAGAACTGAAAAAGCATGTGCGAGCAAGGAGGCCTACAAACCTGACTCAGTTACACCAGCTCTATCAGGAGGGCCAAAATTCACCCAACTTATTGTGGGAAGCTTGTGGAAGGCTACCCGAAATGATTCACCCAAGTTAAACAATTTAAAGGCAATGCTACCAAATACTAATTGAGTGTATGTAAACTTCTGACCCACCGGGAATGTGTGAAAGAAATTAAAGTCAAAATAAATCATTCTCTCTACTATTTTTCTGACATTTCACATTCTTAAAATAAAGTGGTGACGGGAATTTATACTCAGATTAAATGTCAGGAATTGTGAAAAACTGAGTTTAAATGTATTTGACTATGTAAACTTCCGACTTCAACTGTATGACACAGTTGGACAATATACAGTATCAAGATGTGAACAGTGATCCATATCAACATTATCTTTAAATCAGGAAGATCGAGTGACGGGTAATAACTAAGATCTGCACATACTGGTGTCCTTGAGAGACCATTAGGACCACTGCTACAACGGGGCCTCTCCTCGTCCTATCCACCTGCCTCTCAGTGTCCATGCTTTGGTCTTTAGGGTGGACCATCAGGCAGGTCTGTGGCACTGCTCTCCAGCTCCAGCTCAGTGAAGCTCACCATTGGAGGGACAGTGGGCCGGGACACAGGCAACCATTTGTACTGGAGGTCCTGTGAGTAGGGGCTCAGGTCCCAATCATAGTGCTGGAGCAGGTACCCACACGCTGCCTGAAACACAAATACAGATGTCTTTCTGGTGGCAATAGAGATGTACCATAAGACACAACACAGTATGCCCCTTTAAGACAACACATTATGCCCCTTTAAGACACAACACATTATGTCCCGGCAGGGTAGCCTAGTGTTTAGAGCGTTGGACTAGTAACGGAAAGGTTGCAAGTTCAAATCCCTGAGCTGACAATGTACAAATCTGTCGTTCTGCCCATGAACAGGCAGTTATAACCCACTGTTCCTAGGCCGTCATTGAAACTAAGAATTTGTTCTATAACTGACTTGCCTGGTTAAATAAAGGTAAAACATTTTATTTTTTTTAATTAAAAGACGCAACACATTATGTCCCTTTAAGACGCAACTCATTATGTCCCTTTAAGATGCAAAACATGTCTATTTAAGACAACACATTAGGCTAAATGTACAATAGAGATGTCCCTTTAAGACACAACACATTAGGCTACATGTACAATAGAGATGTCCCTTTAAGACAACACATTATGTCCCTTTAAGACAACACATTAGGCTACATGTACAATAGAGATGTCCCTTTAAAATGCAACACATTAGGCTACATGTACAATAGAGATGTCCCTTTAAGACACAACACATTATGTCCCTTTAAGACAACACATTAGGCTACATGTACAATAGAGATGTCCCTTTAAGATGCAACACATTAGGCTACAAGGTACAATAGAGATGTCCCTTTAAGACAACACATTAGGATACATGTACAATAGAGATGTCTCTTTAAGACACAACACATTAGGCTACATGAACAACCACTCTGGCCAATCTGGCTAATGAACGACAAATAACAGCGCTGCTTGTGTCGTAGTGTCTTGTTCGTCCACTGCAGAGTGGCATTTTGGCAGGATCTCTGAAGTGACCAGTTTGATGCTAACAGTACATGAGTGACAGATCGTCCTTGCCTCTCCTCTCTCTCCAGAGAGACTGCCTTTGCCAGAGGCGGTAAGGGGGAGGGAAGGGGGAAAGATGACTCACAGCTTCTGACCTACATCCCACTGCTCTCCAGAGTCCCCTCACTGGTCTCTGGTCACACCCAACCCATGCACTAGTCTGGCCAAAACAGAGACAACCAGCCACCTCTCTAGAGATTGTGCCTCGGTAATGACCACACTGCTGCAGTTGGGATGGGCCAGGTAATAAATCACAAGGATAAGGACAGAGCATGTTCAGGACAGATTCCATCAGGCTATTATTCCAATGCATGTCATTAAAAAGTTTTTAAAAAATGTTGATGCATGGCACTAATTTAGTGTCACACTAACATGACACTAACCCCATTTCTCTTCTCGTAATATATCCCTTCATGCTTAAAGGGAAATATATGATTGGCTTTACTTAGATATAATATATATCAACCCTTAGAGTATATCCATGAGTCTCACATCTTGTCACCTCTCATACCACTCTTATACAGTAGTAGAGTTTTTGGTTTTGCTGTAGAGAGAGAGCCCACTGGGCACAGATGACAGTTCAAAACATGTCACCATCTCATACCACTCTTATACAGTAGTAGAGTTTTTGGTTTTGCTGTAGAGAGAGAGCCCACTGGGCACAGATGACAGTTCAAAACATGTCACCATCTCATACCACTCTTATACAGTAGTAGAGTTTTTGGTTTTGCTGTAGAGAGAGAGCCCACTGGGCACAGATGACAGTTCAAAACATGTCACCATCTCATACCACTCTTATACAGTAGTAGAGTTTTTGGTTTTGCTGTAAAGAGAGAGCCCACTGGGCACAGATGACAGTTCAAAACATGTCACCATCTCATACCACTCCTATACAGTAGTAGAGTTTTTGGTTTTGCTGTAGAGAGAGAGCCCACTGGGCACAGATGACAGTTCAAAACATGTCACCATCTCACACAGTAGTAGAGTTTTTGGTTTTGCTGTAGATGACAGTTCAAAACATGTCACCATCCTCATACCACTCCTATACAGTAGTAGAGTTTTTGGTTTTGCTGTAGAGAGAGAGCATGGGCACAGATGTCAGTTCAAAACATGTCACTACCACTCTTATACAGTAGTAGAGTTTTTGGTTTTGCTGTAAAGAGAGAGCCCACTGGGCACAGATGACAGTTCAAAACATGTCACCATCTCATACCACTCCTATACAGTAGTAGAGTTTTTGGTTTTGCTGTAGAGAGAGAGCCCACTGGGCACAGATGACAGTTCAAAACATGTCACCATCTCATACCACTCTTATACAGTAGTAGAGGTTTTGGTTTTGCTGTAGAGAGAGAGCCCACTGGGCACAGATGACAGTTCAAAACATGTCACCATCTCACTGGATTTAGATTCAAAGTTGGGTGAAAAAAATACAAAATTCACTTATGTTGATGACCATTTGCAAATCCAATCAGTTTTCCACGTTGATTCAACGTCATCACATACTTTTTTGTTGTTGAAATTGGCCCAGTGAGAAAGCACTGCTGATGTGTGTATACGTGTGGAGGCTGCCATGTGTAAAGGAGGATGACAAATGGACTGTCCCCTCAGGGGTGGCCTGGGTTTGGGGGACTGGCCACACTGGATTTCACTAAGCCAAACAGTGATGCCTCATCTCTTCCATGACATGAAACCGCCCTGTCACCCCCCGCTCCTCAGAATGGGTATGTCTGGGTGCAATGTTACCGTCACTGCCCACTGCAGCTTGTTAGCAGCCTTGACATGACAAGACAGTGTATCACTTCTTTATAATGCAATATCACCTAGGATTTGAACTTAAGCGTTGTGAATATGTCTCAAGTACCACAATGGACACGTATAGGGCCTATACAGTATATACCATCAAAACCTGTTACTGGGTGTCTGTCCACAACAGGGAGGAATTGCATTCTAGTCAACATATGAGAGTAATGTATTATTACTTTTACAAAACATCAACATGACTTTTATCGCTTAAGATTTTGACCTGAGCTAGGTAAAGTGGCTGTTTTGATACAACAGGCTCAGTACAGCTCATCCTCTCAAACCACTGTATGTCTGTTGCCATGGTAACTGTCTCAAAGATATGCTTTCTGCTCTAGCTGTCATCAAATATCAGTTACTCAGAGAGACACAATATCTCATATATGAGTTTGAGACCTATACAGTATTTTCCCTATAAACCTACCTACACCATAATTAAGCAATGACACAATGGATTGCATTCCATTCCAACAAACAAAACACCTAAGCCAGCTAACCAGTTCTTATAGCAGCCATATGGCCGCCTTTGTCAGTCAGCACATCTATATACAGCGTAAGTATAGTTCAGCATCAACTCTCCCATGATAAGATGATCAGGGTTGAGTCATCCCTCACTACAGCCTTGTCCGTCCGCATGCACTAAATCATTGAACAGGAGAAGGGAGGGTGATTATATTCTCCTAGAAAAAAAAGATGTATGGAAGTTGATGACGTCCGTAAGCACACACCAGCTCCTCCTGTTACAATGCTGTGCCTTTGGAGTCTTGTACTGCTGCATAGTTCTGAACATCGGCAATTCCCAGGGTGAATGACAGGCTGAATGAAGTACTGTGGTGGTACCTACTGTTTATTTGACTGACAGTATCTAGTTCTATTGGATAAAAAGCAATAGAGAGTGAGTCATACTCTCTGCTGAGTGGATGGTAATCTCCCAGATCCTTGTCTATCAGTGGGCATTAGAGAGCTCAGTACAGACACTCAGTTCAGTACGTCAGAGGAAGCAAGCTGATCTGGCAGGATAACGCTGCCTTCAAAATGGCACCTTATTCCCTATATAGTGCACTATTTTTGACCAGAGCCCCATGGGCGTCACTACGGTGTCGGAAACCAACCTCCTCCCTTACCGCCCCGCAGAGGCCTGATATGATCTGCCGACCAGGCCAGGGTAGTAGGAACCCTGCCTCCCTCACCGCAGAGGTCTGATATGATCTGCCGACCAGGCCAGGGTAGTAGGAACCCAACCTCCCTTACCGCAGAGGCCTGATATGATCTGCCGACCAGGCCAGGGTAGTAGGAACCCAACCTCCCTCACCGCAGAGGCCTGATATGATCTGCCGACCAGGCCAGGGTAGTAGGAACCCAACCTCCCTCACCGCAGAGGCCTGATATGATCTGCCGACCAGGCCAGGGTAGTAGGAACCCTGCCTCCCTCACCGCAGAGGCCTGATATGATCTGCCGAACAGGTCAGGGTAGTAGGAACCCAACCTCCCTTACCGCCCCGCAGAGGGCTGATATGATCTGCCGAACAGGTCAGGGTAGTAGGAACCCAACCTCCCTTACCGCCCCGCAGAGGGCTGATATGATCTGCCGAACAGGTCAGGGTAGTAGGAACCCAACCTCCCTCACCGCCCCGCAGAGGCCTGATATGATCTGCCGACCAGGCCAGGGTAGTAGGAACCCAACCTCCCTCACCGCAGAGGCCTGATATGATCTGCCGAACAGGTCAGGGTAGTAGGAACCCTGCCTCCCTCACCGCAGAGGCCTGATATGATCTGCCGACCAGGCCAGGGTAGTAGGAACCCAGCCTCCCTCATGCCCCACAAAGGTCTGATATGATCTGTCGACCAGGCCAGGCCAGGAGAACGTAGTGTGGTGTGTATGTGGGGGTTTAAGCAGCTGCTGTTGTTAAAACAATTGTTGCTGTGTTGGTTTTCAGAGTGCAATTACTGGACATCATGTGTCACCACCACCGGCCGACCCTGACTGCGAACAGCAAACATGGGACATCAATATCTCTGTCAACAGGGCCTGTCTCACATCTCTCTGTGCCATAGACAGATAAGCAGAACGAGCTCTGATGATCAGATACTATGACTCCTGCCTCCTGCCCATCTAAGCCACCGCATATATATTACCAGTACACACCCATACACACCACGTTATCATAGACACCAGAAACAGGAAGTGGATCCCCTCCCACCTTACTGTCATTATGGCCGCAGCACACCTGTCCTCTTTCTCACCTGCCTCCCACTGAGTGTTCCAGGTCTGGACAGACAGTGTTTGTAACCCAAATGGCACCCTATTCCCTTTGTAGTGCACTACTTTTGACCAGGGCCTCTGGTCAAAAGTAGAACACTATATAGGGAATAGGGTGCCATTTGGGACGCAGAGAGACAGTCTCAGTCAGCGGTTGCTAGCCTGGTAATGACGCCACAGAGGGCCCTGCACAGCTGGCCTTTTCTTACAAGCAGCCAATAGAACATCCGCAGCAAAACTTACCACCGTAACAACATTACCCCTTTAGCCAAGAGGAATCCCTACTGAACATCCCTGTCCCTGTCTCCTTAGGGGTGCTTTACTTTCTGGAGAAGCTGTAGACTTCAGGCACTGCAGACAGACCATTCCTATCTAAATGGTCAGTAATGTAGGACTTTGTTTTATCAACAAATGTACATAGACCTTATAGTGTTTACATTTAAAGGACATTGGTAGCGTCATGTTAAATCCATTAAAAAAGATAAACAATAACTTTGGTGGAGAAAAATAAAATAAGAGTGATGAGAGGAGAGAAAAGTGATTAGAGTAGAAAGATGAGGGAGGAGAGGAAAGGAGAGTCACCTTGAGAAAGACGTTGTTCAGCTGGACTCCGATGCAGTTCCTGGGGCCGTTGCCTAGGCTGCAGAGGAGGTGCTCCTGTCCTGCGTTTCTAAGACAGACAACAAAGCACAGCATAACCAATCATTACATAACAGTGTTCTCTTCCCACTCGGTTTCATTTCTCTGTCCTCATATGACTAGAGCCGAGACCTCGGGGTGCTGTGGTTTGTAGCTGTCATGTCCTGCCACGGTGCAGAGATGTGAGGTGACGACCCTGGTGATTAAGTCAGCAGCATCAGGGAGCCAACAGATCAGACAATGCTATCACTACCTTTAGGAAGTAGAGCTTGCCTACCATGTATGTAAAGCAGTGCTATATATTCATATCATACACAACAATGATTTGAGCCTATTCACAAATCCATATAATTGACATCATGTTATGTTGTCATAGTACAGTATATGTCCATATACAGGTGCAGGATATTAATTTGAGCCAGAATCCTGCAGCAACAGGACATTTTAATTGTTATGTGGATTATAATTAATTTCAATTTTTGTAGTGGTTGATGCATTTTTTGCAGGGGAAATTAAGTCTGAAATTTCTACATGGAAATTACAAACTACAGAAGCCTTTTAAAACCTCAAATACACTATATGTTTAAAATGTCCTGCATTGCAGGAAGGTTCTCCTCCAACAGGGTGATCAATTTAAGATCCTACATCTGTAGCTGTTGGACTGACAGCAGGAACTTACTTACTCGTCTCTGCACAACACACATTAACTAACATGTTTTTGATATAATTCTCTTTCTCCACTCGCATTACAGGAAGGAATTAAGTGGAGTGAGAGAGAGAGAAGAAACATATTGGCTTGCTCTGAGACAGGATTATGGACTAATGCACTAAGTGGACAGAGATGAAGTGCAAGTTCTGAGTGGCTGGCTTCCAGAATCATGCAGAGCTGTGTTTCCGACCAGATCATCGGATCCTGTGGTCAGTTTCAACAATGTTATTCTAATGTGTGAAATGGTTTTCCATCCCCCTTGTTGTGCTTCCTGGGAGTAATGCAACTGTGATAATGTAAACCATTTTGAACAAACATACTTGCAACAGAGTGTAGGGAAATATATACAGTATGTTCATGTAAGTATTTTCTACACTCAAGCTGACATAAAGTCACCCAATAAATAAGTGTTGCCTCCCCTTCTCTATCACTGTGTACCAGTGAGTGTGCAGTCAGTCACTATGACGCAGGGAGGGGGTCCAACAATCTGCTATGAGTCACACCTGCAGATGACTGACATATCAATCACCTCAGGGGTCAAGCATATCACAGTCTCCAGAAAGCAATATAGAAGAGGTTAAAAACCCACACAAACAATAACTGAATGTATAAAACCGTCATTGTTCAGTCAGAATGACTACTGTTTAGAGTGTCTGAGTCTTTAGAATGTATGCTTGCTCAAAATGTCTGCATGTTTAGTTACAGTAGAATGTCTGATTGTGTACATGCGTTTAGATCAGTATGTTTATCGTCGTTATTAAGGTCAGGGTAAAAAAGATGCTTCCGGAGGACCTGCACACTGCATGTGGTGTAGACAGGCACATAACGCGACTCCTGCACCTGGTGATCAAGCCTCGTTACATAATGGTGACCAATGTTCAAAGCCACAGTAATATCAGACATGCACATTTCTTAAATTAAACAATGTCATGATTAATACAGATCTGTAGCAGTGACCCGCTCTGTGACTCACTGTGTGCTCAGAGAGGAAGGGCAGCTTTTGAGTCCCCTGAGCTCAATGTTCAAATTTGGTGTCCCCATCTGAATAACACGCTGATTACGATGACATGATGAATAAAAAAATTGATAAATGCACAATATTCTTTGTTAAACTATATATTGTCATATCTAATCAAATCTTGTTGGTCGCGTACACACACATATATATAATATAAACATATATACATACACATATATACATACAGTGGGGCAAAAAAGTATTTAGTCAGCCACCAATTGTGCAAGTTCTCCCACAAAAAAGTTGAGAGGGCTGTAATTTTCATCATAGGTACACTTCTACTATGACAGACAAAATGAGAAAAAAAATCCAGAAAATCACATTGTAGGATTTTTTATGAATTTATTTGCAAATTATGGTGGAAAATAAGTATTTGGTCAATAACAAAAGTTTCTCAATACTTTGTTATATACCCTTTGTTGGCAATGACAGAGGTCAACGTTTTCTGTAAGTCTTCACAAGGTTTTCACACACTGTTGCTGGTATTTTGGCCCATTCCTCCATGCAGATCTCCTCTAGAGCAGTGATGTTTTGGGGCTGTTGCTGGGCAACACAGACTTTCAACTCCCTCCAAAGATTTTCTATGGGGTTGAGATCTGGAGACTGGCTAGGCCACTCCAGGACCTTGAAATGCTTCTTACGAAGCGACGGTGTGTTTGGGATCATTGTCATGCTGAAAGATCCAGCCACGTTTCATCTTCAATGCCCTTGCTGATGGAAGGAGGTTTTCACTCAAAATCTCACGACACATGGTCCCTTTGCAGAAAAACAGCCCCAAAGCATGATGTTTCCACCCCAATGCTTCACAGTAGGTATGGTGTTCTTTGGATGCAACTCAGCATTCTTTGTCCTCCAAACACGACGAGTTGAGTTTTTACCAAAAAGTTATATTTTGGTTTCATCTGACCATATGACATTCTCCCAATCTTCTTTTGGATCATCCAAATGCTCTCTAGCAAACTTCAGACGGGCCTGGACATGTACTGGCTTAAGCAGGGGGACACGTCTGGCACTGCAGGATTTGAGTCCCTGGCGGCGTAGTGTGTTACTGATGGTAGGCTTTGTTACTTTGGTCCCAGCTCTCTGCAGGTCATTCACTAGGTCCCCCCGTGTGGTTCTGGGGTTTTTGCTCACCGTTCTTGTGATCATTTTGACCCCACGGGGTGAGATCTTGCGTGGAGCCCCAGATCGAGGGAGATTATGAAGGTAGTGGAGTGAATATGCCGTGGCTCAGGTCCTCGATGATCTTCTTGGACTTCCTGTGACAGCGGGTGCTGTCGATGTCCTGGAGGGTGTTGGGCTGACCGCACCTCCTTCTGGAGAGCCCTACAGTTGCAGGCATTGCAATTGCCTTCCCAGTTGGTGATACAGCCCGACAGGATGTTCTCAGTGGTGCATCTGTAGAAGTTTGTGACTTCGGGACTAAGCTGAATTTCTTCAGCCTCCTGAGGTTGAAGAGGCGCTGTTGCGCCACTTCACTGTTGTGTTGTCAGCCAACTTGATGATTGAGTTGGAGACGTACATGACCAAGCAGTCATTGGTGAACAGGGAGTACAGCAGGGGGCTGATTAAACATCCTTGTGGGGCCCCCGTGTTGAGGATTAGCATGGCGGGGGTGTTATTGCCTACCTTCACCACCTGGGGTTGGCCAGTCAGGAAGTCCAGGACCCAGTTGCAGAAGGCGGGGTTCAGATCCAGGGCCCCGAGCTTCGTGATGAGCTTGGATGGCAGTATTGTGTTGAACGTCATATCAAATGTTGTAAATATCATATTAAGACACAATGAATCACACCGCCCATGTATCTTATTTTTGGGAAGTTTGATGCTTCTGATGTAACTCAATAGACTAAAGCAACATTGTAAAGTGCAATAATCTTCAAATACAAAATACATAATTTCTACTTCCATGTGAAACAGTGGATGAGAGTAAGTAAGATTTCTCTCAAGCATGAAGGAAATTGCACTGACATTCAACATGAATGGGCTCATACTGAATGTCAAGGGTTTAGTGTACTAGGGCTCCACACTTCTCTCTTCCTCCTGCACAGCACACATTATCAATGACTAGCCAGGTGTGAATGAGCTCCAGCAGGACATCTCGCTGTCATCCTTCTTCAGGCCAATGCATTGTCACACTTGGGCAAGCATCCCCACTCAGACAAGCATCCCCACTTGGGCAAGCATCCCCACTTGGGCAAGCATCCCCACTCAGACTTGTCCAGTCTCTACATCCCTCTGTATGGTATCACAGCCGACGTTTCCACAGCTGGTGGTTATTTATTTATCCGTTATTTTACCAGGTAAGTTGACTGAGAACACATTCTCATTTACAGTAACGACCTGGGGAATAGTTACAGGGGGAGGGGGGGGATGATCCAATCGTAACCTGGGGATTATTAGGTGACCGTGATGGTTTGAGGGCCAGATTGGGAATTTAGCCAGGACACTCTTACGATAGGTGCCATGGGATCTTTAATGAGATCAGGGTTGTGGTCCATGCATAACATCTCATAACAGGACTGGACAGTCATTAGTGCTGCTTAGGCAACTGATCCAGCCTTAGAGCTGACTGAAACCCAGCACACTGCTTTCTCCATCTGACAGACAGTCAGATTTTTTTATTTTATTTAATTTTACCTTTATTTAACCAGGCAAGTCAGTTAAGAACAAATTCTTATTTTCAATGATGGCCTAGGAACAGTGGGTTAACTGCCTGTTCAGGGGCAGAACGACAGATTTGTACCTTGTCAGCTCGGGGGTTGCAACCTTCTGGCTACTAGTCCAACGCTCTAACCACTAGGCTACCCTGCCGCCCCAGGGACATTCAGAAGAGACAGGGACTAAGGGAGGAGAGAAGAAAAAGGGGAGAGACGAGAAAGCAGAATATAGAAAGAGGAGAGGAACCCAATGATGGGAAGAGAGCAATGGATACCATAAAAAAGAGGTAGGGCATTACTCTTCCTTCTGCATTTATTGAGCACGACGAGGCCCAGAAGAGGAGTGTGACAACAACCAGGACAAGAGGGAGGGAACCCCAGCCTGGAGTAAAGGTGTAAAGGCAGGGCCGGCTCGAGGCATAAGCAACCTCTGTGGTTGCTTAGGGCCCCGGGAATCAGTAAAAAATCAAAATACATTTTATTGGTCACATACACATGGTTAGCAGACATTAATGTGAGTGTAGCGAAATGCTTGTGCTTCTAGTTCCGACAGTGCAGTAATATCTAACAAGGTCACACACATGTATATGGATGAGCCATGGCCGTGAAGCATAGGCAAGATGCAGTAGATGGTATAGAATACAGTATATACATATGAGATGAGTAATGTAGGATATGTAAACATTATTAAAGTGGTGTTATTTAAAGTGACTAGTCATACCTTTATTAAATCCATTTATTACATTTATTAAAGTGGCAAGAGATTTGAGTCTGTATGTTGCCAGCAGCCACTCGATGTTAGTGATGGCCTGATGGCTCTGATGGCCTGATGGTTCTGATGGCCTTGAGATAGAAGCTGTTTTTCAGTCTCTCTGTCCCAGTTTTATGCACCTGTACTGACCTCGCCTTCTGGATGATAGTGGGGTGAACAGGCAGTGGCTGGGTGGTTGTTGTCCTTGATGATCTTTTAGGTCTTCCTGTGACATCTGGTGCTGTAGGTGTCCTGGAGGGCAGGTAGTTTGCAGACCGCACTACCCTCTGGAGAGCCTTGCGGTTGTGGGCGGAGCAGTTGCCGTTCCAGGCAGGGATACAGTCCGACAGGATGCTCTAGATTGTGCATCTATAAAAGTTTGTGAGTGTTTTAGGTGACAAGCCAAATTTCTTCAGCCTCCTGAGGTTGAATAGGCGCTGTTGCGCCTTCTTCACCACGCTGTCTATGTGAGTGGACCATTTCAGTTTGTCCATGATGTGTACGCCGAGGAACATAAAACTTTCCACCTTCTCCACTACTGTCCCGTCGATGTGGATAGGGGGGTGCTCCCTCTGCTGTTTTCTGAAGTCCACGATCATCTCCTTTGTTTTGTTGACATTGAGTGGGAGGTTATTTTCTTGACACCACACTCCGACGGCCCTCACCTCCTCCCTGTAGGTCGTCTCATCGTTGTTGGTAATCAAGCCTATCACTGTAGTGTCGTCTGCAAACTTGATGATTGAGTTGGAGGCATGCATTGCCACGCAGTCATGGGTGAACAGAGAGTACAGGAGAGGGCTGAGAACGCACCCTTGTGGTGCCCCAGTGTTGAGGATGAGTGGGGTGGAGATGTTGTTTCCTACAACTGGGGGCGGCCTGTCAGAAAGTCCAGGACCCAGTTGCACAGGGCATGGTCGAGACCCAGGGTCTCAGGATGTATGGTTTCCAGTTTACATAGAGTCCAGTGAAGTTCTTTCAGGGTCGTCGAGGTATTTGCTTGGGGGATATGCACGGCTCTGACTATAATCGAAGAGAATTCTCTTGGTAGATAATGCGGTCGGCATTTGATTGTAAGGAATTCTAGGTCAGGTGAACAAAAGGACTTAAGTTCCTGTATGTTATGATCACATGAGTCGTTAATCATAGGCATACATCCCCGCCCTTCTTCTTACCAGAGAGTTGTTTGTTTGTAGGCGCGATGCGTGAAGAAACCAGGTGGCTGTACCGACTGACAACACATCCCGAGTGAGCCATGTTTCCGTGAAACAGAGAATGTTAAAATCTCTGATGTTTCTCTGGAAGGCAACTCGTGCCCTAATTTCATCACCTTGTTGTCTAGAGACTGGACATCGTCGAGTAATATGCTCGGAAGTGGTGTATGGTGTGCTCGCCTTCTATGTCTGACCAGTAGGCCGCTCCGTCTGCCTCTCCTGCGGCGAACGCATTGTTTTGGGTGGGCCTCTGGGATAAGATCCCACGTCCAGGGTGGAGGTCCGAACAAAGGAAAGTCGTATTCCTGGTCGTAATGTTGGTAAGTTGACATCGCTTTTATATCCAATAGTTCTTCCCGGCTGTATGTAACAACACTTGAGATTTTCTGGGCTAATAATGTAAGAAATAATGCATTTTTAAAAAACGAATTACTGCATAGTTTCCTAAGGACCTGATGCAGGGCGACCATCTCTGTTGGCACCATTACATATATTTCGGGGTGTCAACTTATTGTTGAGAGTTACAATAGTATTCAACTAGCATTATTTCTTACATTATTAGCCCAGAAAATCTCAAGTGGGGCGGCAGCGTAGCCTAGTGGTTAGAGCGTTGGACTAGTAACCGGCGGGTTGCGAGTTCAAACCCCGAGCTGACAAGGTACACAATCTGTCGTTCTGCCCCTGAACAGGCAGTTAACCCACTGTTCCCAGGCCATCATTGAAAATAAGAATGTGTTCTTAACTGACTTGCCTGGTTAAATAAAGGTTAAATAAATTTTAAAAATACACAAGGTGCGAGCGCATCAGCAGTTCTGACAGTCACTTAATTAACAATGTCAGCTAACAATTTTGGGATTGGTAACTTAGTCTAGCCAGTTATCATGGACGAATACTGACAGGGCACGCCTCTACCCAGACGCCCTGACCTTGGTAAATTAATCGAGTCAGTTATCATGGATGAATACAGACAGGGCACTCCTCTACCCAGGCGCCCTGACCTCCAGGGAGCCCCCATTGATTTTGTTAGTCACTCTCACTCATATGGCATAAGTCATTGCAAAATGTGTAGAATTGCAGGAAATTTGCTTTAAAACTGCAAATATTTCTCTACACCACATGGAAAAATAGGAAGAATTGCATGATATGTTCTATCAAATGTTCTCTTCACCTATGGCAAAATTTGTCGAAGTGCAGAAAACTAACTTTAAAACGTACATGTTTCTCTCCGCTGTCAATAGGGGGGCCACTTAAACATTTTGCCAACTTGGTGGTGGTGGTGGGGGGGGGGCAATCTTGCTTAGGGCCCACAAAAGGCTACAGACGGCCCTGTGTAAAGGGTTATTGTACTCTGTATGCTGATGAAAAACACTATAGTCTCAGAGGTTTTATGCAGATGAAGAGGGTGTATGCAGATGAAGAGGGTGAAGAGGGTGTATGCAGATGAAGAGGGTGAAGAGGGTTTATGCAGATGAAGAAGGATGTTGGTCCTCGAAGAGCGAGCGGATTGATTTGAAGAGGCAGTTGATAAGGAGAGTAGGAGGGTCTGACGGCCTCCCAAATGATGCACTAGTGCACTACTTTTGACCAGGCACGATATACGGAATAGTGTGTCCTTTGGGACAGTCTCTGAAATATTCATCACGCAGAGCGAAACAGAAGCTTGGCTTGTGGCCAGCGTATTGACTGACTTGATCCTGTGTCTCTCCCCCAAATCTTAAGGGTGTTACTTTCTAGGAAGGAAACCCAACTCAGAGGTCATTAGTCTGTGTGATGATGAGTCCCTGTGTCTCTGTGTCCTTCACCTCACTGCAGAAAGAGCAGCTGTAGAAAAGAGAGGAGCCTCATCCATCCCCCTTCTGTAGCTAAGGCAGGGGGGCAGAGGGATGCTCTGCTCTGACTCACTTCTGAATCATCCTCCTTCCCAGGGCTTCATACAATAGAGAAGCATCCCTCTCTCTCTCAACTCACAAACACACACTTGGACGCTAACACACACACACAGAGACACACAGTTTTCCCACAAACAAGCACACCAGTGCACACACACACACACACACACACACACACACACACACACACACACACACACACACACAGACACATACCAATGGACATTGCATGGATGCAAATGGATGTATCGATAAAATTACATGCAAGAAATATGAAGACTTCATTCATAAGGCTAATACAACATCAGAATGGAGGCCCAGCCATATGCATAGCGGAATCCCCATTGGTACAGACACGGTCAGGTCACCAGTTGCCATGGCAACAGTTATCTACTGTGTGTGGAGAGAAAGACACTCACATTTGATATGATACAAATCTGACATGATAAAGGAAAACAATTCACCATTTTAGGATAATTTACAATAACCTATTGCCACTACAATACATGAATTTTGATGGAAGGTAGATATCCCCTTCGGAGAGTGACGATTAAATATATTTAATTATATGAATAAATGACAGAAGCTTTATGTAGCCATTATCACATCCCATATCCATTAACCTCTGTTTCATCATAATTCGAGTGCACCTTGAGAAATGACATAATCACTATTATTGAGGGACTTAAGGGTGGAGCCTGGACCTAATGTGCTGCAATAACGATCAACAGGAGCATTAAAGCATTTAACCTACACATCTCGCACAGTATGAATTTCAGTGGATTTTCCTTATTATGTGGAGTGAGCTGGTGTCACAGGAGAGCTCGTAAATCTAATTCATGACTTCACGAATAATAAAGCAGCGGGCTAAACCAGCAGGACCTGCCATCAGCCTCTCTTTACCTGGTTCTGATCAGGACCTCCTGCCTATTGAGAACTACCAATGCTAGTAAGAGCCATACAAATAATTCATATCAGGGAGGAGGAGTGTTTTCTTCCTTTAAATGCATGGTAACAAGACTATTCATTTCCATGAATTATCTTGTGATGTGGGAGATTTTATAGACTATAGCTTAAATAACCTTTGGAATGGTGACAAGTTTATTCTTGTTTGTTTTTACTCCCTTACAATGTTGTCACAGTCAATGCGTATATACTGAGCTATCAGTGAAACAGAAGCTGTCCTTGAGTTACTTAGTGAAATGAAAACCCAGACATACGTCTGAGACTAACCTAAACCACTTCAACAATGGCTGTAATGGATGTATCCACATGTCTTCAGGCTGCTATCTATTTTTTGGTCAGAGTTTCAGTCACACCGGGGCTGTCTGCTAAGACAAACTAAGCTTACTGCCCTGCCCAACACACATACACACACACACACATGCACACAGCTGCACACAACATCTGTTGCACAGCTGCACTGAAACCACAGCAACAGCAGCTAAAAGGACCGTCCTGTCTCGTCCGAGGAGGAAATTATTATGATTATTTATTAAATGACAGAGTAGCAGACACAGCAGGTACCCTCCGTTACCCCAGATCAACATCCTGTCTAGATGGAGAGATAGAATCTATGGGGCTCTAATAATTTGTAAGTCGCTCTGGATAAGAGCGTCTGCTAAATGACTTAAATGTAAATGTAAATGTAATAATGCTGGATGTCTGACAAAACAAGAATAGTCAAGTAAAAGTCAAATGGTTTATTAGGTTGTTTATTAGCTTTCTTCTATTCTTGGAGGTGCTAGAGAGAGCAGTACTAAGCAGTTGAGCATTGTTGATAACCTCCTCTCTCCCACACTGTCCTCCCTACAAACTGTCACATCCCAGTCTGCCAGTCCTGATAATGGTGCCATGCTACAGTGAAAAATGGGAACTAGATTGTCATTTTCCATTATTAAAAATGATGTGACTTGCTTCAGCTCTTTGAAAGTATTTATGTGGCAGTGGATAGGATAGCCTGAACATGTGAAAGTTGGTTTGGTGTCTCTATCTTGAATGGTACAAGAGTTATTGTTGATGGGTTCAAAGTTGGTTTGGTGTCTCCAGCGTTTTTCAATGTTCTTTTACCCCCTTTCTCCCCAATTTCGTGGTATCCAATTGTTTTCAGTAGCTACTATCTTGTCTCATCGCTACAACTCCTGTACGGGCTCGGGAGAGACGAAGGTTGAAAGTCATGCGTCATCCGATACATAACCCAACCAAGCCGCACTGCTTCTTAACACAGCGCGCATCCAACCCGGAAGTCAGCCACACCAATGTGTCGGAGAAACACAGTGCACCTGGCAACCTTGGTTAGCGCGCACTGCACCCGGCCCGCCACAGGAGTCGCTGGTTCGCTATGAGACAAGGACATCCCTACCGGCCAAGCCCTCCCTAACCCGGACGACGCTAGGCCAAATGTACCTCCCGGTCACGGCCGGTTATGACAGAGCCTGGGCGCGAACCCAGAGTCTCTGAAGGCACAGCTGGCACTGCGCCACCCGGGAGGCCCTGGTGTCTCCAGCTTAAACAGTTCATTAGTTACTGTTAGTGAGTTATTTTAGGCTAGTTTTAGGCTAGTTGTAGCAAATTGATATAGATTGATATAGTATTTGATGAAAGTTTTAAAAAAATGAAATTAAGACAACCTGAATATGTGAAAGTTGATTTGGTGTCTCTAGCTTGAATGGTTCAAGAGTTACTGTTGGCGAGTTATTTTATATGATCAGACCAAAACATGTGATCAGAAGTGATCGCGTGAAATATGAAGGAAGACGATGTGTATCTGCTTTCTTGGTGTTCACAATTCTTCATCATCATAAAATATGTCGTTTTAAATTCAATCACCCTCTTCAATATTTTTTGCCTGCGCTGCCCATGTGCTCCTCTGCATGTGTGAGTATCCATAGCAATGGCTCTGTTTGGGCTGCTCAATGACGACATGAGAGAGCTGTTAGCTGGCAATATCTAGCTACTTTTCGCCACTATAAACTCAGAAAAAAAAGCTGTAACTTTTGATTGGTGCCAGATAATCCTGTTCTGATTCCAAATTTGAATAGCAGAGAAGTATACCAATGTGTCTGGAAAAGCGGTTTAGAAAACGTAAGGGAACATTTTGTTGATGTGGTTACTTAATCAACAGGTGTAACATTTGATCGATACTAGATAATTATGTTCTGATTTCAGATTTGAATTGCAGGGCAGTTAGACCTTTTTGGGAAGTAGTCAAAGTATCTGATTTGTATCAGAAGTTGCATTGTTGCATTCACAGTGAATGGAAGGTTGGAAATGATGATGTCACAATGGAAGCTTCAGAATGTTGAAGAAATCTCATGAAAGTGGATCCCATGAAATCCCATGAAAGTTTAATAAGTTTAACTTCTTGATGACAGGGGGGGCAGTATTGAGTAGCTTGGATGAATAAGGTGCCCAGAGTAAACGGCCTGCTACTCTGTCCCAGATGCTAAGCAGTTACATATTTTCCAAGTTACATTTTGTAAAATAATTGGTCTGATTACTTTGATAAACTACTGTATCAACATTATTACTTTGAATTATTTAAAAAAAGTATAAACTACAGATCGACTTAATATATCCGTTGAGGCAGTTGGTTTCTCATGAGAAGCGATTGGCAAAATGGCTACCTCAGTATTTTACGCAAGGTTTTCTGCAGGAGACACCATGTGACCACATGCCATATATGGTCCCATACAGCCATTCTTGAAGGGAAATGCCTAAAAAGACGTCACAATGCTGTAGACAGCTTGGGGAAAATGTGGAAAACGTAAGCTCATTCGTAGCTCATTCACAGCCATATAAGGAGTCATTGGCATGAGGCGGTTTCAAAAAATGTGGCACTTCCTGGTTGTTTTTATATCTGGGTTTCGCCTGTAACATCAGTTCTCTGGCACTCACAGACAATATCTTTGCAGTTTAGTTTGCATAGTCGAGCATCTTTTCGTGACAAAATATCTTGTTTAACTTCTTGTGACTCCAAACCCGTATCCGGGAGCGTAATCATAGCCTCAAGCTCATTACCATAACGTTTCCTATTCATGAAAATCGCAAATGAAATGAAATAAATATATTGAAACACAAGCTTAGCCTTTTGTTAACAACACTGTCATCTCAGATTTTCAAAATATGCTTTTCAACCAAAGCTACACAAGCATTTGTGTAAGAGTATTGATAGCCTAGCATAGCATTAACCTGTTACTCCTACCCCTTACTTTTTCGAACATTCTGTTAAAAATCGCGCAACATTTCAGCACCCTGCTACTCATGCCAGGAATATAGTATATGCATATGATTAGTATGTGTGGATAGAAAACACTCAGACGTTTATAAAACTGGTTAAATCACGGCTGTGACTATAACAGAACGTGTGTTTCATCGAAAAGTGCAGGAAAATCTGATCGCTGAAAATGGGAAAATATATCCATGCGCCACTTCAACCCATTGTTAAACGTGATCCACATTAAATGGGGCCGAGGTTGCAATACCTACAGCTTCCACACGATGTCAACAGTCTTGTCATTTGCCTACGATTTGTTTCTTGGTCAAACAGACACAAGGCAGCGCAGTTCTTCCGGTCTCCGACCGGATATTTTGGTTGAAATTTACCCGGACATTATTTCCAGACGTACAGCTATAGAATATACATCGCCTCGTGATCAATTTGATCGCTTATTAACGTTTACTAATACCTAAAGTTGCATTACAAAAGTATTTCGAAGTTTTTTGTGAAAGTTTATCGTCGACTTTTTTAATTTTAAAAAATGACGTTACGTTATAAAACGCTATTTTTTGTTGTTGATCACACAGTCTTCATAGATCGATATCTAGGCTATATATGGACCGATTTAATCGAAAAAAATACCCAATAGTGATGTTTATGGGACATCTAGGAGTGCCAACAAAGAAGATGGTCAAAGGTAATGAATGTTTTATATTTTATTTGTGTGTTTTGTGTAGCGCCGACTATGCTAATTATTTTGTTTACGTCCCCTGCGGGTCTTTTGGGGTGTTACATGCTATCAGATAATAGCTTCTCATGCTTTCGCCGAAAAGCATTTAAAAAATCTGACTTGTTGCCTGGATTCACAACGAGTGTAGCTTTAATTCAGTACCCTGCATGTGTATTTTAATGAACGTTTGAGTTTTAACGAGTGCTATTAGCATTTAGCATAGCGCATTTGCATTTCCAGATGTCTAGATGGGACGCCTGCATGTCAGGTAGGAGCAAGAGGTTAATCGATCGCTCGACAAAACATTAAGTACACTTAGCATCAGGTAGCTTGGTCACGAAAATCAGAAAAGCAATCAAATTAATCGTTTACCTTTGATGATCTTCGGATGTTTTCACTCACAAGACTCCCAGTTACACAATAAATGTTTCTTTTGTTCCAAAAAGATTATTTTTGTATCCAAAATACCTCCGTTTGTTTGGCGCGTTACGTTCAGAAATCCACAGGAAAGAGCGGTCACGACAACGCAGACAAATTCCAAATAGTTTCCGTAATGTCCACAGAAACATGTCAAACGTTTTTTATAATCAATCCTCAGGTTGTTTTAAAAATATATAATCATAATAATAATAATAATATGCATATATTAGCAACTGAGACTGAGGAGCTGGCCGTTTACAATGGGCACCTTTTCATCCAAGCTACTCAATACGGCCCCTGCAGCCATAAGAAGCAGGGCAAGAGCAGTTGTCTCTCTGTGGGTCTAACCCCAAAAGGTTCTGGAAAACGGTTAAAGACCTGGATAATAAACCCTCCTCCTCACAGCTGCCCATGTCCCTTAACATTGATGATGTGGTTGTTACTGACAAGAAGCACATGGCTGAGCTCTTTAAAATCACCAATTTAATAAGTCAGGATTCCTATTTGACTCAGCCATACTCCCTTGCCCGTCCAACATTTCCTCATCTCCCACCTCTTCCAATGAGACTAGCCCCGATGCTCCTCCCTCTTTTTCTCCTGCCCCGCTACAATGTTTCTCCCTGCAGGCAGTGACTGAGTCTGAGGTGCTAAAGGAGCTCCTTTAACTTGACCCCAAAAAAACATCTGGGTCAGATGGTTTAGACCCCTTCTTTAATGTTGCTGCCCCTATCATCGCCAAGCCTGTCTATCGCTGACCTTTTTAACCCGTCTCTCCTTTCTGGGGAGGATCCCATTGCTTAGAAGGCAGCCACGGTGTATCCTTTATTTAAAGGGGGAGATCAAGTTGATCCTAACTGTTATAGGCTTATTTCTATTTTGCGCTGTTTATCAAAAGTGTTGGAAAAACTTGTCAATAATCAACTGACTGGCATTCTTCTATAGTATTCTCTCTGGAATGCAATCTGGTTAACGCTCAGGTTATGGATGTGTCACTGCAACCTTAAAGGTCCTCAATGATGTCACCATTTCCCTTGATTCTACGCAATGTTATGCTGCTATTTTTATTGATTTGGCCAAAGCTTTTGATACAGTAGACCATTCCATATTTGTGGGACAGCTAAAGTGTATTGCTGTCTCTGATGGGTCATTGGCCTGGTTTGCTAACTACCTCTCTCAAAGAGTGTATAAAGTCAGAACATCTGCTGTCTCATCCATTGCCTCTCACCAAGGGAGTACCCCAAGGCTCTATCCTAGGCCCCACACTCTTCTCAATTTACATCAACAACATAGCTCAGGCGGTAGGAAGCTCTCTCATCCATTTATATGCAGATGATACATTCTTGTACTCAGCTGGCCCCTCCCCGGATTTTGTGTTAAAACACTCTACAACAAGCTTTCTCTGCCCTTAACCTCGTTCTGAACACCTCCTAAACAAAGGTCATGTGGTTTGATAAGAATTAAGCCCCTCTCCCCACAGGTGTGATTACTACCTCTGAGGGATTAGAGCTTGAGGTAGTCACCTCATACAAGTATTTGGGAGTATGGCTACACGGTACACTGTCCTTCTCTCGGCACATATCAAAGCTGCATGCTAAAGTTAAATCTACACTTGGCTTCCTCTATCGTAATCGCTCCTCTTTCACCCCAGCTGCCAAACTAACCCTGATTCAGATGACCATCCTACCCAGGGTAGATTACGGAAACATAAATTATAGATCAGCAGGTAAGGATGCTCTCGAGCGGCTAGATGTTCTTTACCATTCGGCCATCCGAATTTGCCACCAATCCTCCTTATAGGACACATCACTGCATTCTATACTCCTCTGTAAATGGGTCATTTCTGTATACCCATCGCAGGTTAGTAGTTTAAAAAGTATAAAATAGATCAAAAAAGTTATATACAAGCAACTCCAATCCAGTCTCCACGTTTTAAAGTTTCAACGGTGTAAAAGGATTAGCATGGTAAAAAATAATAATAATTAGTCAGAATGTTGAAGACTTAAATTGGGGACTCTTGCTTCACAAGCCCCTTTAACTATAAGTCAGAAATAAGTGATACAATATTTAAAGTGTAGCTGCTTTCGCAAGCCACTTTAATGAATGGTTGAATCACTTTCTACAGTATTTCTGCTTTACTATCAAACTGCATGAGAAGCAGACAGCTCTCCTGACTTGAGCAACGCCACAACAATAAAAACAACACCATTAACCCCTTTATTTCGTTTTCCTATACAGCACATGGGCACGTTCATATTAAAGTCAACCGAAATGAAAACTAGCCAGCCTGTCTGTGTACAGATGTAGGATCTTAATTTGATAACCCTGTTGCAGGACATTTTTAACTTGCATTTGAGGTTTAAAAATGCTTCTTAAGTTTGTAATTTCCACTGAAATGTCACACTTGATTTTCCCTTACAAAAAATGTATCAACCCCCCCTACAAAATAATAATTCACATTTCCTGTTACTGTATATACTTGACATAGCGAACTGGCTCAAATTAAGACCCTACATCTGTAGCTCTGAACTCATCCACATTACTCCCAGACAGTCACTGTTTGTAAAACATAAACACGTAAACATAGCCCCCCCCTCTCTGTTTATGCAGTGCTTTTAAAAATACAAAAAAATAATGAACACAATTCCATTTATGAAAAATGTATTAGTTATTTTCCCCCTGGTTTTTATTAAAATGTGTTTTTCTAACGCATTCCCCCCTGAATGTCTCTCTATTCTTCATGTGACACAGACAGTACTGAACGCTTCCCCTCACTTAAACCTTTTGTGTGTGTGTGTCTGTGTCTGTGTGCGTGTGCGTGTGCGTGTGCGTGTGCGTGTGCGTGTGCGTGTGCGTGTGCGTGTGCGTGTGCGTGTGCGCGTGCGCGTGTGCGCTTGTGCGCGTGTGCGCTTGTGCGCGTGTGCGCTTGTGCGCGTGTGTGCTTGTGCGCGTGTGTGCTTGTGCGCGTGTGTGCTTGTGCGCGTGTGTGCTTGTGCGTGTGGGCGGTTACAGTGGCCAATCAGACTGTTGATGACTACTGATTGATGACTTTCCATTGGTGCATATCCATACAATATTCTCTATCGCTCTACTTTGTCCTCCACATATTGTTCCATGTCTCATTTTGACTCAAATTACTTAGAAGCACTACAGGCGAGGGAGATATGAGTCAATATAATTAAAAGAGCAAAACTGAGCTTCAATTGCCTAGATGAGTGAGTCTCTAGACTAGTCTACCTCACATTTTCCATTCTGCTGCCACAGAGCATGATGCTCATGGATAATCACCAGAGCAGTGTGTAAAAACTCTCTTCTTGTTCACTTTCCTTACCAGCAGATGGGGCTTTATTTTCCCTGGGGGCCCCTCTCCTCTCACTGAGCACTGCTACCCCCATACCCTGCCATCCTCAGGCCATCCTCAGGCCTCTCACTGAGCTCTGCTACCCCCCATCCCCTGCCATCCTCAGGCCATCCTCAGGCCTCTCTCCTCTTACTGAGCTCTGCTACCCCCATCCCCTGCCTCATCCCTCTTACTGAGCCATCCTCCTCAGGCCTCTCTCCTCTTACTGAGCTCTGCTACCCCCATCCCCTGAGATCCTCAGGCCTCTCTCCTCTTACTGAGCACTGCTACCCCCCATCATCCCCTGAGCTCTGCTATCCTCATCCTCAGGCCTTTCTCCTCTCACTGAGCTCTGCTACCCCCATCCCCTGCCATCCTCAGGCCTCTCTCCTGCTACCCCCATCCCCTGAGATCTCAGGCCTTTCTCCTCTTACTGAGCACTGCTACCCCATCCTCAGACCTCTCCCTCTCACTGAGATCCCCCCATCCCCTGAGATCCAGGCCTCTCTCCTCTTACTGAGCTCTGCTACCCCCATCCCCTGCCATCCCTCAGATCTCTCCCTCAGCTACCCCCATCCCCTCCATCCTCAGGCCTCTCACTGAGCACTGCTACCCCCATCCCCAGCCATCCTCAGGCCTCTCTCCTCTCACTGAGCCTCAGGCTGCTACCTCCATCCTCAGACCTCTCCTCTCACTGAGCTCTGCTACCCCCCTCCTCAGGCCCTGAGCACTGCTACATCCTCAGGCCTCTCTCCTCTCACTGAGCTCTGCTACCCCCATCCCCTGCCATCCTCAGGCCTCTCTCCTCTCACTGAGCTCTGCTACCCCCATCCCCTGCCATCCTCAGGCCTCTCTCCTCTCACTGAGCTCTGCTACCCCCATCCCCTGAGATCTGCTCAGGCCTTTCTCCTCTTACTGAGCACTGCTACCCCATCCATCCTCAGACCTCTCTCCTCTCACTGAGCTCTGCTACCCCCATCCCCTGAGATCCTCAGAGCACTGCCTCCCCAGAGATCCTCTCCTCCTCTTACTGAGCACTGCTACCCCCATCCCCTGATCCTCAGCACTGAGCACTGCTACCCCCATCCCCTGCCATCCTCAGGCCTCTCTCCTCTCACTGAGCTCTGCTACCCCCATCCCCCATCCCCTGCCATCCTCAGCCATCCTGCAGGCCTCTCTCCTCTCACTGAGCTCTGCTACCCCCATCCCCTGCCTCAGGCCTCCTCACTGGCCTGCTACCCCATCCCCTGCCATCCTCAGACCTGAGCTCTGCTACCCCCATCCCCTGAGATCCTCAGGCCTCTCTCCTCTTACTGAGCACTGCTACCCCCATCCCCTGCCATCCTCAGGCCTCTCTCTCTCACCTCTGCTACCCCCATCCATCCTCAGGCCTCTCTCCTCTCACTGAGCTCTGCTACCTACCCCATCCCCTGCCATCCTCAGGCCTTTCTCCTCTCACTGAGCACTGCTACCTCCATCCTCAGACCTCTCTCCTCTCACTGAGTACTGCTACCCCCATCCCCTGAGATCCTCAGGCCTTTCTCCTCTTACTGAGCACTGCTACCTCCATCCTCAGACCTCTCTCCTCTCACTGAGTACTGCTACCCCCATCCCCTGCCATCCTCAGACCTCTCTCCTCTCACTGAGCACTGCTACCCCCATCCCCAGCCATCCTCAGATCTCTCTCCTCTCACTGAGCTCTGCTCCTCAGGCCCCCCTCTCATACCCTGCCATCCTCAGGCCTCTCACTGAGCTCTGCTACCCCCCATCCCCTGCCATCCTCAGGCCAATCTCCTCTTACTGAGCTCTGCTACCCCCCATCCCCTGCCATCCTCAGGCCTCTCTCCTCTCACTGAGCTCTGCTACCCCCATCCCCTGAGATCCTCAGGCCTTTCTCCTCTTACTGAGCACTGCTACCTCCATCCTCAGACCTCTCTCCTCTCACTGAGCTCTGCTACCCCCATCCCCTGAGATCCTCAGGCCTTTCTCCTCTTACTGAGCACTGCTACCTCCATCCTCAGACCTCTCTCCTCTCACTGAGTACTGCTACCCCCATCCCCTGAGATCCTCAGGCCTTTCTCCTCTTACTGAGCACTGCTACCTCCATCCTCAGGCTTCTCTCCTCTCACTGAGCTCTGCTACCCCCATCCCCTGCCATCCTCAGGCCTCTCTCCTCTCACTGAGCTCTGCTACCCCCATCCCCTGATCCTCAGCTCTGAGCACTGCTACCCCCCTCATCCCCTGAGATCCTCAGGCCTTTCTCCTCTTACCTGAGCACTTCTCCTCTCAGACCTCTCTCCTCTCACTGAGTACTGCTACCCCCATCCCCTGCCATCCTCAGACCTCTCTCCTCTCACTGAGTACTGCTACCCCCATCCCCTGCCATCCTCAGGCCTTTCTCCTCTTACTGAGCACTGCTACCTCCCATCCTCAGACCTCTCTCCTCTCACTGAGTACTGCTACCCCCATCCCCTCTCTCCTCTCACTGAGCTCTGCTACCCCATCCCCTGATCCCATTTCTCCCTTACTGAGATCCTCAGGCCTCAGGCCTCTCCTCTTACTGAGCACTGCTACCTCCATCCTCAGACTGAGCACTGCTACCCCCATCCCCTGAGATCCTCAGGCCTCTCTCCTCTTACTGAGTACTGCCATCCTCAGACCCCTCCTCTCACTGAGCTCTGCTACCCCCATCCCCTGAGATCCTCAGGCCTTTCTCCTCTTACTGAGCACTGCTACCTCCATCCTCAGACCTCTCTCCTCTCACTGAGCACTGCTACCCCCATCCCCTGCCATCCTCAGAGCCTCTCTCCTCTCACTGAGCTCTGCTCCCCTGCCCCTCATCCCCTGCCATCCTCAGATCTCTCTCCTCTCACTGAGCTCTGCTACCCCCCATCCCCTGCCATCCTCAGGCCTCTCCTCTGCTCCCCCATCCCCTGAGCTCTGCTACCCCCATCCCCTGCCATCCTCAGGCCTCTCTCCTCTCACTGAGCTCTGCTACCCCCATCCCCTGAGATCCTCAGGCCTCTCTCCTCTTACCCCCATCCCCTGCCATCCTCAGGCCTTTCTCCTCTTACTGAGCACTGCTACTCCATCCTCAGACCTCTCTCCTCTCACTGAGCTCTGCTGCCCCCCATCCCCTGCCATCCTCAGGCCTTTCTCCTCTTACTGAGCACTGCTACCTCCATCCTCAGACCTCTCTCCTCTCACTGAGCTCTGCTACCCCCATCCCCTGCCATCCTCAGGCCTCTCTCCTCTCACTGAGCTCTGCTACCCCCATCCCCTGCCATCCTCAGGCCTCTCTCCTCTCACTGAGCACTGCTACCCCCCCCTGCCATCCCCTCTCACTGACCCCCATCCCCTGATCCTCAGGCCTCTCTCCTCTCACTGAGCTCTGCTACCCCCATCCCCTGCCATCCTCAGAGCCTCTCTCCATCCTCTCACTGAGCTCTGCTACCCCCATCCCCTGAGATCCTCATCCCTCTTACTGAGCACTGCTAGACCTCTCTCCTCTCACTGAGTACTGCTACCCCCATCCCCTGCCATCCTCAGACCTCTCTCCTCTCACTGAGCACTGCTACCCCATCCCCTGCCATCCTCAGGCCTTTCTCCTCTTACTGAGCCTCTCTCCTCTCACTGAGCTCTGCTACCCCCATCCCCTGCCATCCTCAGATCCTCTCCTCTCACTGAGCTCTGCTACCCCCATCCCCTGCCATCCTCAGGCCTCTCCCTTACACACTGAGCTCCTGCCTCTCTCCTCTCACCCCCTATCCCCTGCCATCCTCAGGCCTGCTAATCTCCTCTCTCCTCTCACTGAGCTCTGCTACCCCCATCCCCTGCCATCCTCAGGCCTCTCTCCTCTCACTGAGCTCTGCTACCCCCCCCTGAGATCCTCATCCCCTGAGCATCCTCAGGCCTCTTCTCCTCTCACTGAGCACTGCTACCCCCCTGCCATCCTCAGATCTTCTCCTCTCACTGAGCTGCTCATCCTCAGAGCTCTCTACCCCTCACCCCTGAGCTCCTCAGGCCTTTCTCCTCTTACTGAGCACTCCCCTCCATCCTCAGGCCTCTCTCCTCTCACTGAGCTCTGCTACCCCCATCCCCTGCCATCCTCAGGCCTCTCCTCTTACTCTCACTGAGCTGCTGCCTACCCCCTCTCACCCCTGCCATCCTCAGATCCTCTCTCCTCTCACTGAGCACTGCTACCCCCATCCCCTGCCATCCTCAGGCCATCCTCAGGCCTCTCTCCTCTCACTGAGCACCCCCATCCCCTGCCATCCTCAGGCCTCTCTCCTCTCACTGAGTACTGCTACCCCCATCCCCTGCCATCCCCTCAGGCCTTTCACTGAGCACTGCTACCTCCATCCTCAGACCTCTCTCCTCTCACTGAGCTCTGCTACCCCCATCCCCTGCCATCCTCAGGCCTCTCTCCTCTCACTGAGCTCTGCTACCCCCCATCCCCTGCCATCCTCAGGCCATCCTCAGGCCTCTCTCCTCTCACTGAGCTGAACCACCACATCACTGTGACCTCATACACGGCGAACAAGCCAGGTCCCATCATGGATCATGCCATGCAGCAGTGGGCAGCATCTGTGTGCATCCAAATGACAATTAGGCCAGTTCGATTCACCGTCTCCACCTTTCTAACAGTCTTACTATTTTTCTCTCTCTCTCTCTCACTCTCTGTGACCCCCCCACCCCCAATCATCAGAGCACCTACCCTGAACATTGTTTATTGATTCATCAGTCATGGTATGAATTTCACACATTGTTATAATGCGCTTATCAGACATTATCACAGTTTTACCACAGAATTTCACTGTAACACTATAACTGTATGACTAATTTTGTCTCTTGCCAGATCTTTGGGCGCTAAGCATTGACAGCCTTAGCAACAGTATCTCTGATACTCAGTTGTTCTCATGATCAGCCTCTCCCATAGAATAGAGATAAAGATAAATCCCATATATATTAATGTATCTATTTCTATGGTAAATCCTTCAGAACAGGACAAGATGAGCTCACAATATAGAAGTCCCTCCTTTAGAACCACAGGCAACACCAGATGGTAACTCCACTGAATAGATTCATCATCAGCATATTTCAAATGTTCTTCTCGAGCTCATCATCCAATAATGGCAAACATATAAAATCCTTACATTACATGGGGTATATTCTAAAGGTATTGGAGAAAATACAGTACATTTGTGGATATGTTATTGGAAATTTGAGAGTATGTGAGAGTTGTCCTGAGACCTTTATAATTGGCTGTTTTTCCAGCCTGGGCTCCATGATGGACTCAGAGGACACACTCTCTAATGATTCAAGGGAACTCATGAACACTGGAGTAAAGAGTCCAACCTAATGTATACACACACAAACACAGGAGGCTTCAAAGCAAAAGAAAGCAAGTAAGTAAGAAAGAGGGAGGACGAGAGAATACATAACATGTTCTCAGCACAGAGGGTGTTATTTTTAAACCGGAGCCCCAGGTGTCTGTGAAGTGAGCTGGAGAATGCAAGGGGTCAACCAGGTCACGGTAAAGAAAAGAGGGAGAATAATACCAGAATAAAACCCTGCAGAGAGAGAGAAAGCTGTTAGACTAAAAAAAGGCTGAGAGAGAGAAATAGAGAGACGGAAAGAGAGAGAAAGAGACAATACTGATAAAACTGCTTAACTCCAGCTGCAGCCTGGCTACCGGCGTGGACAGAGGCACACACACACAGACAGGACAAGGTCAGAACAAAACATTACTTTTGATTTGGTAAACTGTTAAACACTGAGGCACAGCTGTGTGCTCAGACAGAAGATCTTAGTATAGGTGGAGGTTGGCCCGTTTGAGCAAAGAAGTGAACGATGCTACTGTAAAAGCAAAAAGAGAAGGGTTTCTGTGTAAAGTCCTCACCTTCCACACCACCTCTCTGGCAGGAAGTCCTCTGGCTGGTGGAACACTTCCGGGTCGCGGTGGATGGCGTGGCTGATATACATGGCAGCGTAAGCCTTGGGAATGTGGAAGCCTCCCAGAGTAGTGTCCTTTGGAGTGAATAAAACAGTAGGAGACTGGCATTGAGTTGTGAGGGCAGTCATTTGATAACTCAACGTGGTATAAATACTATAGTACTTTAGTGTTTTTGCAGTCTTGACTGAGGTATTCACTGTAGTATTTACTGTAGTATACTGTAGTATTTACAGTTAACTATAGTATAAATACTGTAGTAAAATAAAACTGTAGTATTGTTGGAGGAAATTATGGTTGAAATTAGTAATTATGTATACATTCCAATCAGAACTGACTAGTCCAAATGCTATAATGTACTGTACATATGAATTTTCTCTCTTGCTCCCATTCCCAATTGTATATAATGTAGTTTAGTAACAATGAAGGTCTGTTCCTTAGTTCATTCATTTGTATCTCCAGGTGGCAGGAACGGACTATCTCCAGACTGTCTAGAATGCTGATTTATACTGACTGACCTTGACTTCAGGCGTGGAGCGAAAGCTCGAGAAACTATAGGGCCTCTAAGAGATAGAACGTTTAGAAAACGCTGACGTCATTTTCAGTTTATAACCTGTGGAAATATGTGTATGTGGTAGTACTCTCTTGAATTAAACGCTGTTACCTAGCTTTTAAGACTGGTCTCGATCTACTTCATGCATAATTCATGAACTTACATCTCATTAATGAGATAGAAAGAGTGCGAATTTGGTTTTGGCTACAAAACATATAGGAATCTAGAATTCCCACTAACAAGTATACACTCAATTAGTATTTGGTAGCATTACCTTTAAATTGTTTAACTTGGGTCAAAGCATTCCACAAGCTTCCTACAATAAGTTGGGCAAATTTTGGCCCATTCCTTCTGACAGAGCTGGTGTAACTGAGTTAGGTTTGTGTGCCTCCTTGTTCGCACATGCTTTTTCAGTTCTGCCCACAAATTTGCTATAGGATTGTGGTCAGGGCTTTGCGATGGCCACTCCAATACCTTGACTTTGTTGTCCTTAAGCCATTTTGCCACAACTTTGGAAATATGCTTGGGGTTATTGTCCATTTGGAGGACCCATTTGCGACCAAGCTTTAACTTCCTGACTGATGTCTTGAGATGTTGCTTCAATATATCCACATAATTTTCTTACCTCATGATGCCATCTATTTTGTGAAGTGCACCAGTCCCTCCTGCAGCAAAGCACCCCCACAGCATGATGCTGTCACCCCCATGCTTCACGGTTGGGATGGTGTTCTTCAGCTTGCAAGCCTCGCCCTTTTTTCCTCCAAACATAACGATGGTCATTATGGCTAAACAGTTCTATTTTTGTTTCATCAGATCAGAGGAAAAAGTACGATCTTTGTCCCCATGTGCAGTTGCAAACTGTAGTCTGGCTTTTTTTATGGCGGTTTTGGAGCAGTTGCTTCTTCCTTGCTGAGAGGCCTTTCAGGTTATGTCAATATGGGACTCGTTTTACTGTGGATATAGACAGTTTTGTACCTGTTTCCTCCAGCATCTTCACAAGGTCCTTCGCCGTTATTCTGGGATTGATTTGCACTTTTTGCACCAAAGTATGTTCATCTCTAGGAGACAGAACGCGTCTCCTTCCTGAGCAGTATGACGGCAGTGTAGTCCCATGGTGTTAATACTTGCGTACTATTTTTTGTACAGATGAACGTGGTACCTTCAGGCGTATGGAAATTGCTCCCAAGGAGGAACCAGACTTGTGGAAGTCCACAATTTGTTTTCTGAGGTCTTGGCTGATTTCTTTTGACTTTCCCATGATGTCAAGCAAAGAGGCACTGAGTTTGAAGGTAGGCCTTGATATACATCCACGGGTACACCTCCAATTGACCCAAATGATGTCAATTAGCCTATCGTAAGCTTCTAAAGCCATGACATAATTTTCTGGAATTTTCCAAGATGTTTAAAGGCACAGTTAACTTAGTGTATGTAAACTTCTGACCCACTGGAATTGTGATACAGTGAAATATCTGTCTGTAAACAATTGTTGGAAAAATTACTTTAAAAAGTAGATGTCCTAACTGACTTGCCAAAACCATAGTTTGTTAACAAGACATTTGTGGAGTGGTTGAAAAACAAGTTTTATTGAAATACTATAGTGTTAACTATAGTACAAAAAGTGGTGTTTCTGCTGACTGTAGCATTTTTGCGAACATTACAGTGTTATTTTTGCAGATAATACTGTAGTATTTACCATAGCATTGTACAGTATACTACAACAGTATAATAAGTACTACACATGATCAAGGGATACTACAGTCTGTAGTATAGTATTCTACATTATAAACTGGGTAGTTAGAACCCTGAATGCTGATTGGCTGACAGCCGTATACCACGGGTATGAGAAAACATTTATTTTTACTGCTCTAATTATGTTGATAACCAGTTTATAATAGCAATAAGGCACCTCAGGGGTGTGATGCGTCATGCCTAAGAACAGCCCTTAGCCATGGTATATTGGCCATAAACCACACTCCCTCGTGCCTTATTGCTTAAGTATACTGCAGTTTACTACAGAATTATGTAGTAAATACTGAAGTATTTTTTCATGTGGGAATGGTAGATTTTCCCAGAAATCCTCACATACAGTGCTGCTATGAACATAGTAGAAACAACCTGAGGTTTGTAATTATAGAAACATACATTTTGTATATAATTAGTAATCACTATTTACTTACTGAACATATTTAGACTGGCAAAAAACATAGAGAGGGAATCCAGAGGAATAATTCATTCTTCATCTCTCTCGCTCTGTTTGTTAAAGCATTTACTTTGTTAGAGGCAGCGGGGTGTTTGTTAAAACATTAATTCAATTAGGGGGCGGCAGGGTAGCCTAGTGGTTAGAGCGTTGGACTAGCAACCGAAAGGTTGCAAGTTCAAATCCCCGAGCTGACAAGATACAAATCTGTCGTTCTGCCCCTGAACAGGCAATTAACCCACTGTTCCTAGGCCGTCATTGAAAATAAGAATTTGTTCTTAACTGACTTGCCTAGTTAAATAAATAAAATAAAATGAACTTTAAAAAACATTTAGAGGCAGTGGGGTGTTTGTTAAGGCATTAACTCATTTAGAGGCAGTGGGGTGTTTGTTAAGGCATTAACTCATTTAGAGGCAGTGGGGTGTTTGTTAAGGCATTAACTCATTTAGAGGCAGTGGGGTGTTAAGGCATTAACTCATTTAGAGGCAGTGGGGTGTTTGTTAAGGCATTAACTCATTTAGAGGCAGTGGGGTGTTTGTTAAGGCATTAACTCATTTAGAGGCAGTGGGGTGTTTGTTAAGGCATTAACTCATTTAGAGGCAGTGGGGTGTTTGTTAAGGCATTAACTCATTTAGAGGCAGTGGGGTGTTTGTTAAGGCATTAACTCATTTAGAGGCAGTGGGGTTTTTGTTAAGGCATTAACTCATTTAGAGGCAGTGGGGTGTTTGTTAAGGCATTAACTCAATTAGAGGCAGTGGGGTGTTTGTTAAGGCATTAACTCATTTAGAGGCAGTGGGGTTTTTGTTAAGGCATTAACTCATTTAGAGGCAGTGGGGTGTTTAAGGCATTAAGTCCATCACAGAGAAGCACTGAGATGTCATTATTGAAAAGCTGCTTCCTGTTTATCAAGGGCAGACAGAGAGCCTCCTCTCAGAGCAGAGCAGAGATCACTCACACACACACATGGTTCACACTCATGCAGTCATGAGCACACACACAAACACACACACACGGGCTCTGAAAAACACTGCTTAATGTGTCTCCACACTCTGCAGAGTGCTAGACAAAACACTTCTCGGAATACCGATCATTGTTTTTTTTAAAGGAACACTGATCATTGTATTGTAGCAGAGATTCTGGGGAAATAAGATTCTATGAAAACGATTTCAAAACTGGGAAAAGAGATATCACATATTTAGGATGTCTGTATTCATGATCCCTGGCTTTTAAAGAGGGCTGATTGAAGCTGAGGAGCTACAGTAATGTATCACAGGTCCCCAGTAGACTACAGCCCCTCATCAGGCCTGGTCCTTATTTCCAGTGACATGCACATCCTTCTATCAGGAAGCCTGGCAGGCAGTTGGCCAGATGAGGATGATTTATGTATAACCCCATTAGCAGGCAGCATATGGGCCCACCTGGGCTGGGCTGGGGCTGGCTGGGGCTCTGGGTTCTGAGGGAAAGAAACACAACATGGGCAGAGATGGGTCTGGATTTCAGGAGTTGCTGTCTGGAACTTCTCTGATCATAGGCTGGCACAAAGGGGATGCAGCAGCTGACGTGAAACATAAAGCCTTTCATGAGCTCCAGAATAAAGTGTGAGTCCAAGAGTGATTGTTGCAGAGGACTTTACAGAGTCAAAGTGTGCTGATGTCCAAGAGTCTAGGGGTAAGTCAATGAACGCAGTGGCCTAGCTAGAGCAGGAAATAAGAGGCGATGGTCTGTCAGTGTTTCCTCATTATTTCTGACTGTCCAGAGTGGAAACATCTCATCTCCAGTCAGTCCATTGTAGAGAACAGTGAGACTCACTGACCTCAGTTAATATTCCACCAGCAAGCAACAACAGGACATGCTCAAAGTGCTGCTGCACACACCCCCGTTCCATTTGAGAGGATTACTCACGTCTTTCCGAAAGCTCAGGAATCTTAATCCGCCACCTTAATGATGCCATGTAAGGCCTGGCGCCTCTGATGACTGTTGAATAGCTAATCAATGGCTACCCAGATTATCTGTATGGACTATCTGCAGTGACTCTACCTGCACTGGCGATATGCACACACACACACACACACACACACACACACACACACACACACACACACACACACACACACACACACACACACACACACACACACACACACACACACACACACACACACACACACACACACACACACACACACACACACACACACACACACACACAGTGACATTTACAATCCCCAGCCCTTAACAATTACAAGCATACCCATAACATGATGCCCCAAACATAACACTTTAATTTCAGAGCATTTTTTGCAGTATTACTTTAGTACCTTGATACAAACAGGATGCATGTTTTAGAATATTTGTACTCTGTACAGGCTTCCTTCTTTTCACTCTGTCAATTAGGTTAGTATTGTGGAGTAACTATAATCAAATCAAATTGTATTTGTCACATGCACTGAATACAACAACCTTACCGTTGAAATGCATACTTACAAGCCCTTATCCAACAATGCAGTTCAAGAAATAGAGTTAAGAAAATATTTACTACATAAAATAAAGTAAAAAATTTAATAAAAGTTACACAATAAAATAACAATAACAAGGCTATATACAGGGGGTACCGGTACAGAGTCAATGTGCGGTGGTACAGGTTAGTCGAGGTAATTTGTACATGTAGGTAGGAATAAAGTGACTACGCATAGAAAATAAACAGCGAGTAGCAGCCGTATAAAAACAAAGGGCAAGGGGGGGTGTCAATGTAAATAGTCCGGTGGCCATTTGATTAATTATTCAGCAGTCTTATGGCTTGGGGGTAGAAGCTGTTGAGGATCCTTTTGGACCTAGATTTGGCACTCCGGTACCTATGACTTGAGTGACTGGAGTATTTGACCATTTTTTGGGCCTTCCTCTGACACCGCCTAGTACATAGGTCCTGGATGGCAGGAAGCTTGGCCCCAGTGATGTACTGGGCCATATGCACAAACCTCTATAGCGCCTTACGGTCGGACGCCGAGCAATTTCCATACCAGGCGGTGATGCAACTGGTCAGGATGCTCTCGATGGTGCAGCTGTAGAAGTTTTTGAGGATCTGGGGACCCATGCCAAATCTTTTCAGTCTCCTGAGGGGGGAAAGGTGTTGTCGTGCTCTCTTCTGAAACTGTCTTGGTGAGTTTGTTTGTAGTCCACAATCAGCTCCTTTGTCTTGCCGGGGTGGCAGGGTAACCGGAAGGTTGCAAGTTCAAATCCCCGAGCTGACAAGGTACAAATCTGTCGTTCTGCCTGTTCCTAGGCCGTCATTGAAAATAAGAATTTGTTCTTAACTGACTTGCCTAGACTTGTGTTAGAGTCATGCTTGGCCATGCAGTCTTGGGTGAACAGGGAGTACAGGAGAGGACTAAGCTTGCACCCATGAAGTGCCACTGTGTTGAGGATCAGCGTGGCAGATGTGTTGTTGCCTACCCTTACCACCTGGGGGCGGCCCATCAGGAAGTACAGGATCCAGTTGCAGAGGAAGGTGTTTAGTCCCAGGGTCCTTAGCTTAGTGATGAGCTTTGTGGGCACTATGGTGTTGAATGCTGAGCTCTAGTCAATGGGAAAGGGCTGTGTGGAGTGTAATTGAGATTGCGTCATCTGTGGATCTGTTGGGGCAGTATGTAAATTGGAATAGGTCTAGGGTTTCCGGGATGATGGTGTTGATGTGAGCAATGACTAGCCTTTCAAAGTCATTTAGGCAGATTACCTTTGCTTTCTTGGGCACAGGGACTATGGTGGTCTGCTTGAAACATGTAGTTATTACAGACTCGGTCAGGGAGAGGTCTAAAATGTCAGTGAAGACACGGCAGTTGGCCCGTGCACTCTCTGAGTACAGGTCCTGGTAATCAGTCTGGCCCCGTGGCTTAGTGAATGTTGATCTGTTTTAAAGATCTTACTCACATCGGCTACAGAGAGCGTTTTCACACAGTCGTCCGGAACAGCGGGTGCTCTCATACATGCTTCAGTGTTTCTTGCCTCGAAGCGAGCATAAAAGGCATTTAGCTCGTCTAGTAGGCTTGCGTCACCGGGCAGCTCGTGGCTGGGTTTCACTTTGTAGTCCGTAATAGTTTGCAAGCCTTGCCACATCCGACGAGCATCAGAGCCGGTGTAGTAGGGTTACATTTTAGTCCTGTATTGACGCTATGCCTGTTTGATGCTCCATCTGAGTGCACAGCGCGATTTCTTATAAGCTTCTGGATTTGTGTCCTGCTCTTTGAAAGCGGCAGCTCTAGCCTATAGCTCGGTGCGGATGTTGCCTGTAATCCATGGCTTCTGGTTGGGATACAGTCACTGTGGGGACGACGTTGTCGCTGCACTTATTGATGAATCCGGTGACTAAGGTGGTAAACTCCTCAATGCCACTGGATGAATCCCGGAACATATTCCAGTCTGTGTTAGCAAAACTGTAGCGTAGCATCCGCGTCATCTGACCACTTCTGTATTGAGTTAGTCACTGGTACGTCCTGCTTTAGTTTTTGCTTGTAAGCAGGAATCAGGAGAAGAGAATTATGGTCAGATTTGCCAAATGGAGGGCGAGGGAGAGCTTTGTATGTGTCTGTGTGGAGTAAAGCAGGTCTAGTTTTTTTCTCCTCTAGTTGCATATGTGACATGCTGGTAGAAATGAGGTAAAACAGTTACAAGTTTGGCTGCATTAAAGTCACCGACCACTAGGAGCGGCGTTTCTGAATGATAGTATTTTTTGCTTATGGCCTTATACAGCTCGTTGAGGGTGGTCTTAGTGCCAGCATCGGTTTGTGGTGGTAAATAGATGGCTACGAAAAATAGACTCACTTGGTAGATAGTGTGGTCTACAGCTTATCATGAGGTACTACCACAGGCAAGCAATACCTCAAGACTTCCTCAATATTAGACATCACAAACCAGCTGTTATTGACAATTAGACACACACTCCCACCCCTCGTTTTACCAGACATAGCTGTTCTGTCCTGCCGATGCACGGAAAACCCAGCCAACTGTATATTATCTGTGTCGTTGTTCAGCCACGACTTGGTGAAACATAAGATATTACAGTTTTTAATGTCCCGTTGGTAGGATAGTCTCGAACGGAGATCATCCAGTATATTCTCCAGTGATTGCACATTGGTCAATGGAGCGGTAAAATTACCTCCCGGGATAATTTTCTTCGCTCATCATCACTGCCGTGTACGTTCCCCCCAAGCAGACACCACGACGGCGCTCATGAAACTACACTGGACTATGTGCAAACTGGAAACCGCATATCTCGAGGCCACATTTTTTTCTAGCTGGGGACTTTAATTAAGGAAATCTGAGGAAAACCAAATTCTATCAACACATCACCGGTGCTACACGTGGATTAAAAGGAGGATTAAAAAGGGAAAGCCAGCCAGCCACTGACGCCTCCGTTGCCGACGTAAGTCATTTAAGCGTGTTAACTCTCAGAAAGCTGTCGGCCTAGACAGCATCCCAAGCCGTGTCCTCAGAGCATGTGCAGACCAGTTAGCTGGAGTGTTTATGGAAATATTCAAGTTCAAATCCCTGTCATGTTCGTGAGAGTCTCATCTTTCCATAGAGTGGTCATATTAGTTAGTAAGCCAAAACTTTCAGACACCACAGACGTTTTTGTGAGAAGACCGATTTTCGGGATGTCTCCTGGTCTGACAAACAGCGCTGTAGCTCTGCCACTTTCCACCGCAGATGCGGAATGTAGACACAGTCAGTTGCAGTGGGGTAGAGACACATTCCGAGCAAAAAAATATTATGATATGATTATTATGATATGAAAATATTATTGACACACGTTTGTGTCAATACACAGTCATCACTAGCCATACCCTGCCCTGAACCTTAGTCACTGTTACTAGCCATTCTTGCCTCAGCATCCTCCTGTGATATGTACATACAGTATCTACCTCAACCTTTTCTGTTTTTTACGACCCATGATCTTGGCTGTCTAACTGATGACAAGAGTTGGAGCAGGTCACTTTGCTGATGCCGTGTTTGACTTTGAACATGAGTTTGCATAACCTCAGCTCAGCCTATCAGAAAACCAGGCCGGCACATCTTGGTAGGGGGGCAGGCCATTACCCACTGATCAGCCAAAGGCTCATTATAGATTATTATAACTGCGAAATTGCACAAATATATATATAAAAAACATCTTAACAGGCCCTTTTTAAATGGTTTTATTTCAAAAAATATATATTTTTGTGTGTGTCAATTTCGACCAGCCCATCAAACATAAAGAATGGTCCAGCCCCCTTCCCTTCTCTCTCTCTCTCTCATTGTGGAGGAGCTGCTTTATCTCAGGTGATGGGAGGGCGTGAGGAACCCCCCTCCACCCATGACAATCACCCTCCCTCCCTCCCTCCCTCGCTCCCCCTCCGCTCCGCCACCCAACTCCAACACTGTAACATCAGTGTTTACCGCCTCAATCAATTACCCATCATAACCTGGGCGTGTGGGTATCCATTATTCATCCAACCAGCCGGGATAGAGGGAGGGAGAAAGGAAGGGAGGGAAGGAGGGGGAGCCGTGAGAGCACATGACAAGGAAAGTGTCCCAAATGGCACCCAATTTGTCACTACTAGGGCTCTGGTAAAAATAGGGTTCCATTTGGGATGCACATGTAACTGATGTGAAATAGCTAGCTAGTTAGCGGTGGTGCGCGCTAATATCGTTTCAATCGGTGACGTCACTCGCTCTGAGACCTGAAGTAGTTGTTCCCCTTGCTCCGTGGCGTTTGTGGAGTGATGCGTAACGATGCTTTGTGGGTGACTGTTGTTGATGTGTGCAAAGGGTCCCTGGTTCGAGCCTGGGTATGGGCGAGGGGACGGAAGCAATACTGTTACATTGATGCTGTTGACCCGGATCACAGGTTGCTGCGTAAAAAAAGGAGGAGGTCAAAAGGGGGGTGAGTGTAACCGATGTGAAATGGCTAGCTAGTTAGCGGTGGTGCGCACTAATAGCGTTTCAATCGGTGATGTCACTCGCTCTGAGACCTGAAGTAGTTGTTCCCCTTTCTTCGCTGTGGCTTTTGTGGTGTGATGGGTAACGATGCTTCGTGGGTGTCAGTTGTCTGTGTGTGCAAAGGGTCCCTCTCACTTGCTCTCCCTGGTTCGAGCCCGGGTACGGACGGAAGCTATACTGTTACACACACATGGTGCCTCCCCCCTCCTTCCACCTCCATCTAGAATATGTAACACCCATTTACACACCTTTCTGTTACCACAATGACGTTAACACTCACAGGCAAACAGCAGCCAAACATCCCAATCTACATGTGAGACTGTGGGCATAACCACAGTTCACTGACTACCATCGATGGAGTGGGAGGAGGGTGAGTCACAAAATGTTCCTTTTCCCGACAACCCTGGAGAAAATTAAATGTGCAGTACAGAGTGTTTGGCAATGTTAATTAATTCACGACTAAAAATATTCTGATATGAAAATGTGTGTTAGTGACTTTCTGTGTGTGTTGCTATGGCCCAAAGGCAGAAGAGGCCCAGCTGTATTTCCCTGTGGCTGCTAGGTCTACTGGGAGCTGGGCTCTGAGGCAAGACGACCAGAAACTCAGGGCTCCTCTCCTCCCACGCCTCTCCCTTCCTCCTTCTCCATCCCTCCCTCCCTCCCCGTCCCCAACACTCTGTCATCCTGACAGTTCACTCTGCACAACAGATTCATATTCATGAACTATTTTGATTAAATATGCATCTATAACCACCTGTTCGGGCCTGATTAATCTCAATACTTGTTTTTGTCTGCTCCTAGTTGTGTCAACACCTCACCGGCTGGTTGAAGTCCAAAGTCACTTATTAACAACCTCTCCAGGCCAGGACTCACACAGGGAGATATCTCTACATCAGACCAATTGAATAATTTTTCTAATAAAAAATAAAAGTTCAAAGATTATGCTAACTATACTCACTCCGTTTTAAAAAAGGTGAAAAAGAAATTACACAACATACTAGCTAGTAAACAATTTAAGCCATTGCAAATGCTATTACTTTTTCCACTCATAAAGCAAACACAGCCCTTGGGTAAGAGGGTCAATCAATTTGAGCCCAATCAATTCCCCTCATGGGCTGTTGTTGTTGCGTGAAGAGGCATGAGGTCACACTATTCCAAGATGGACGTCATCAACTGGACCATTTTCATTACAAAGCCAGCCAGTGAACAATGAAGAGATGACAATCACAGTAAGCCAATAATCTACTGGCTGACAGCTCAATTACTAAAAACAACCATTATACAATATTCAATAGCTTATTTTTTGTCACACAATGCATTCATTTCTGCATCATAAACATTGACTTGGATGTAGGAGGCCTGTTTGAATTAATAGCCTTCCTGTTATCAGACATAGAATACAATGAGATGGACAGAGTCGATAGCTGTATACTCATGCTTGGGCTGCTCATGCAATATTTCAGAAAGAAAATCATTCATAGAGGATATCAACTGGGGAACATGTGAACATACTTGTCATTCATCATTTTAAACAACTTAGAAAGAAGTTCATTGTCACTGCGTGCCGCAGGGAGATCACAGTTGGCTATCATAAGTCTAGGAAAATACATGATGTTCCCTTAACAAGCAGACTTATTTAGAGATCTTTTTGTGGGCATGCTACTCCCCCTTGAGCTCAGATCATGAATGGACAGAGAGAGGGAAGATATCAGATCAAATGTTATTGATAACAAGCAATGTAGTGGACTCACTTGATTAGCTATTCTCCTTCCACCAATGAACGGAGGCCAAAGTCTCTGTACTTCCAGGAGGACGTAGTAAAGGTAATCCGGGTCTGCCCTCGCACGACTCCTCATTTCCTTCTGACAAAAAAATGAAGCGTTAGTGTTCGTACAGGATTGCCGCAGTACTACACTAATCCAAAGCTGTGTAGTTGTTACTACAATGTAAGGTCAACATGATTTAAAGTACGTTCCCGTGCTCTGAAGGTTTAGTAAGAGAACCGGGCCGTCTCACCTTGCCTGCGCCACTCAGAACCAGGGTGAAGGAGGTGAGTAAGGATGCCAGGGCTTTGGGGATCAGAGCAGAGATGAACAACAGCAGATGCTGGGAGGCACAACTGGCATCAGGGAGAGGTAGATCACGGAGATAACCTACAAACCTACAGAGCGATAGAGAGAGAAAGAGATAGTAAATGAGAAAGCATTAATAAGAGAAAGTGACAATGTGACCAAAAGGTTGAGTGTCTATGACAACATATTTATGGACTCACCCCTGTCTCTGACACTCCAGCTTGTCTTTAATGATGTCCATGAGCTTGTCTTTAGCCTCCAGCGCTGTGCAAAAGCCAGAGGACCACAGAGGAACCTTCACACTGATTGGAGTTGAGATGATCCCTGTAGGGGAAGTACAGGTCAAAGGTCACATTCTGACTAAATATATGTTTCTATCTCTATGTTTACATCAACCTGAAAAGGGGCCTATGTCTACCTATAGAAAAGAAACCACTACAGTTTGATTAGCCTAATATCCCCTTTTGAAAAGTATATTGGCCCCACAATTACCACATTAACATACTGTGTTAATGTAATAGTTATTGACAACTACTAGGTTTCCCCCGAGATGCCTGAGGCAGTGTTGTCAATGAAGGTGTTGAGATCTAATTACCACTGTCGCTCAGCTAATGCACAGATCTGTGTGTCTATTCCACTCCCTTTGAAAACAGGGCTCCTTTAATGCAGAGCAGTCTGTTTTGTCAAACATTTATCTGGCTATACATATATTCACCACCTTCAGGGGGTGAATTCTTTAAAAGAAAGTGAGACTAAAGTGTTTCTTCAATTGCTGGTATGCTGAAATTGTAGTTGTGATTGTTCATTGAGGCCCAGTGTGGACAGCATGCCTTCCATTGTAAGAGGGGAAAACCTACAGGTGGCAGAGACTGATCTCATCGTGCCAGTGTAGGGTACCGAGCCTGTAAACTCACCATGCCAGTATAGGGTACCGAGCATGTAAACTCACCGTGCCAGTGTAGGGTACCGAGCCTGTAATCTCACCATGCCAGTGTAGGGTACCGAGCCTGTAATCTCACCGTGCCAGTGTAGGGTACCGAGCCTGTAATCTCACCGTGCCAGTATAGGGTACCGAGCCTGTAATCTCACCGTGCCAGTGTAGGGTACCGAGCCTGTAATCTCACCGTGCCAGTGTAGGGTACCGAGCCTGTAAACTCACCATGCCAGTATAGGGTACCGAGCATGTAAACTCACCGTGCCAGTATAGGGTAACGAGCATGTAAACTCACCGTGCCAGTGTAGGGTACCGAGCCTGTAAACTCACCATGCCAGTATAGGGTACCGAGCATGTAATCTCACCGTGCCAGTGTAGGGTACAGAGCCTGTAATCTCACCTTGCCAGTATAGGGTACCGAGCATGTAATCTCAACATGCCAGTGTAGGGTACCGAGCATGTAATCTCACCGTGCCAGTGTAGGGTACCGAGCATGTAATCTCACCGTGCCAGTGTAGGGTACCGAGCCTGTAATCTCACCGTGCCAGTATAGAGTACCGAGCATGTAAACTCACCGTGCCAGTGTAGGGTACCGAGCCTGTAAACTCACCATGCCAGTGTAGGGTACTGAGCCTGTAATCTCACCGTGCAAGTGTAGGGTACCGAGCCTGTAATCTCACCATGCCAGTGTAGGGTACCGAGCCTGTAAACTCACCATGCCAGTATAGGGTACCGAGCCTGTAAACTCACCATGCCAGTATAGGGTAACGAGCATGTAAACTCACCGTGCCAGTGTAGGGTACCGAGCATGTAATCTCACCATGCCACGTGGGGTACAGAGCATGTAATCTCACCATGCCAGTGTAGGGTACAGAGCATGGAAACTCACCATGCCAGTGTAGGGTACAGAGTGCTGTAATTTCCTGGAAAAGCTCTGGTGTCTCATCTGGGTTCACATTCAGGAACAGCCCCAACACCAGTTCTGTTCCCAGTCGTTTAAACAGAGGGTACACCGACACAGGCTTCCCACTACACAAGAAGTGGTAGTCAGAGAAGTGAACATACATGGAAATACAGTGCCTTCAGAAAGTATTCACACCCCTTGACTTTTTCCACATTTTGTTGTGTTACAGCCTGAATTTAAAATAGATTAAATAGAGATTTTGTGACACTGGCCTACACACAATACCCCATGGACTCCCTCTGTGTGCAATAATAGTGTTTATCATGATTTTTGAATGACTACCTCATCTCTGTAACCCACACACACAATTATCTATAAGGTCCCTTAGTCGAGCAGTGAATTTCAAACAGAGATTCAATGACTAAGACCAGGGAGGTTTTCCAATGCCTGCAAAGAAGGGCACCTATTGGTAGATGGGTAAAAAAACAAACAGACATTGAATATCCCTTTAAGCATGGAGAAGTTATTAATTACACTTTGAATGGTGTATCAATACACCCAGTCATAGCCACAGGAAATAGGGGTGCTGATTCACCCCCTGATAAATAATTAAAAAATGATAAATATGTTTTTTTTAAATAAGGAAACATTTCAACACAACACATCACTGAGTACCATGCGTCATATTTTCAATCAGTGGAGGCTGGTGGGAAGAGTTATAGAAGGACGAGCTAATTGTAATGGCTGGAATGGAATAAATTGAATGGTATCAAACACATCAAACATATGGAAAGCACGTGTGACTCCATTCCATTAATTCCATTCCAGCCATTACACTGATCCCGTTGTAATGGCTCCTCACACCAGCCCCCACTGTTTTCAATCATGGTGGTGGCTGCATCATGTTATGGGTATGCTTGTCATCGGCAAGGACTATGGATTTTTTGGAGTGGATAAAAAGAAACGGAATAGACCTAAGCATAGGCAAAATCCTACAGGAAAACCTTGTTCAGTCTGTTTTCCAGCAGACAAATTCACCTTTCAGCATGACAATAACATCAAACACAAGGCCAAATATACACTGGATTTGCTTACCAAGATGACATGAAATGTTCCTGAGTGGCTTAGTTACAGTTTTGACTTAAATCAGCTTGAAAATCTATGGCACGACTTGAAAATGGCGGTCTAGCAATGATCAACAACCAACTTGACAGAACTTGAAGAATTTTGTGCAAATATTATACAATCCAGGTGTGAAAAGTTCTTAGAGACTCACCCAGAAAGAATCACAGCTGTAATAACTGCCAAAGGTGATTCTAACATGTATTGATTCAAGGGTGTGAATGAGAAATGTCTGTATTCATCTTAAATAAATGTGCAAAAATGTCTAAAAACATGTTTTCACTTTGTCATTATGGGGTATTGTGTGTAGATACTGTAGGAGAGAATTCTTATTTTTTTTTTAAATTTTGAATTCAGGCTGTAACAACAAAATGTGGAATAAGTCAAGGGTTATGAATGCTTTCTGAAGGCAGTGTAGGTGAAACATTTCTGGTATGGTCCTGCTAGTGTATGTTGAGTAAGAAAGAAGTGCATGAAGTAGGGATTTCAAGGGTTCTTACGTTGCAGAAAGGTTCTTCAAGCACCGTTCAGAAACACTGTGCATGAAAGAAAAACAAGAAAGAAAAAACATGAAAGAGAAACAAGCATTGTTATCCTTAATGAAGGTATGTTTATAATGACATTTGGTCACCCTGTAATACTCAATAAATGAAATGAGTCTTTACCTGTTAATGAGGTCAGAGCCTGAGGCCAGACACTTTCCTGTGAAAAGGTTGGTGAGAGACAGACGCAGCAAGCAGGCTTCCTCGCCTGGATGAACCATATAGAATAACATTATGGAGTTGCTCATAGCAGAAATAAAGAAAAAATGTGCAATGACTCCATCTATTGGTCTAAATAACGAATATTCTGTTTGTATGTTTTTCAACTTTGGATAAATTAATAAAACAAGCAAATAGTGTGAAGGCCTAAAGCAGTTTTACCCTGTGAACATGTACAATCAAATATGTTTTTGTAAAGGCCAGAGGAGGTGTAGGCTCTCTAATACAACCCCTATACCATTATAAGCAAATTGCATGCAAGTTGCACCCTATGGACCTTTGGGACATCAACTCACCATTAGCAGTCACTATGTTGTCTCCATACATGTTATGCATTACATCAGTGGGGTCTTTCAGGAACACAGATGACTTCTCTGAAATACAGTCATGATCACATAAGTTGCAATGTCCTCTTTCAATGGGGAAACACACAATTCTCACCCCTACCCCCTAGGCAAAGTCACAGGTCCATCTCTTGACATGGTCAGTTTACCAAGCCTGTCTAATCAATGGACAAATCATATTATTTTTAAATGTATTTTTAATTTAACCAGGCAAATCAGTTAAGAACAAATTATTATTTAAAATGACGGCTGACACCGGCCAAACCCTGACGACGCTGGGCTGATTGCGCGCTGCCCTATGGGACTCCCAATCACGGCCAGCTGTGATACAGCCTGGATTCGAACCAGGGTGACGCCTCTAGCACTGAGATGCAGTGCGCCACTCGGGAGCCCATCATTGATGTAATCACATCACTTCCTACTAATGCGTTAAAAATTGAAATTGACTCTAAACTGATATGTGGACCGAAAAGCAAAAACTATGAATGTATAAAATGTTGGCCTATTAGTCAAAACTTGTTACCGTTGAATTTATTAGGTTATTGTGACACACACGCACATACACAGGAATACGTGGCTATACCGCAAAGTAATTCCTTCATCCCTTCCACCGAACAGACGAATGAAGTTGGTTTGTTCAGAAGTCTTGATTGAAATATCCGTGTCCCATGCTTTTCAATACGTTGTTCACAAAAAGCCACTGGATCTCGGTAAAACTCCAAAGATTTGTCGCCCAACACAGAGACCCCCGCAGTGCCCACTAGTTTCGACATGATTTAAAATGAGTTTACTGCTGGGGTTAGTTCAGTGGTAAATTAAACCACACAGTTGTTGGATTTGACAACAGATGGTCCAAAACAACGCTTATTCTGCATCTATTCTGCATATACTATTGATCCATTCTGCAACAAGGTTGACGATACACATTGTCTAACTATGCCATGAAAACAAACTCCGAAAAAAAACTCAGGATTAACGTTACGAAATGTGTTTAGTTTTTTCTAAAAACTGGCATATTGTATTACACAGAGCTACCACATTACTGCTTTCTCATCGTGATATCTCGATGGCAACTGAAAGTATTCAGCAAAACGCTTCCTGGATGGACTTCAGTTCGTCCCACCCCCACCACTTCATCAGGCGCAGTGCCTGCAGTTCGAGCCTCCTGTAGCAGATTGGCACACGTTTGTCTTCTTCTTCGATGAGGGTTAACGGCGGTTGGCATCGAATGAATGTTGCCATACCGCCACCTACTAGACTGGAGTATAAATCCCTCATCCTTTAATATATAATAATAATATATGCCATTTAGCAGACGCTTTAATCCAAAGCGATTTACAGTCATGTGTGCATACATTCTACGTATGGGTGGTCCCGGGGATCGAACCCACTACCCTGGCGTTACAAGCGCCATGCTCTACCAACTGAGCTACAGGACCACCTTTGATAGATGTATTTATTTATTTAAATAAACAAATACACTACCATCTAACACTACACTCACAAAAAAGAAACAAGAAAATAAAATAACACCCTATTCCATTATTTAAATATATTTAATCCTACCTCAGGCCAACAGTCTGAAAGGATGGGACACCACCACTTAACACATTTACATTTACATTTAAGTCATTTAGCAGACGCTCTTATCCAGAGCGACTTACACCCTGTAACTCTTCTGACGTCAAGTCTCACACACCCAAATACCTCCCTGCACACTCTTACGTTCCCTCCCTGCACTAAATGCTAAAAATCCAATCATACTGAAACATATATCACTTCTTGGTTTATTCTCACACCACTCCTCTCAGTACCTCGCCCCCATGACCCATGTTCCTCTACTTTCTTCACTGCCTCAGCATATGACAACTTCTGCACTACTCTAAACCTGGAAACCCCAACCAACCTCTCTAGCACGGGACATTTCTGATCCCCAGCCCCATTGGCACCCCTACAATTAACACATGCCACTACTTTCCCCAGTGCTACACATTCATTTACATTTACATTTAAGTCATTTAGCAGACGCTCTTATCCAGAGCGACTTACAAATTGGTGCATTCACCCTATGACATCCAGTGGAACAGTCACTTTACAATAGTGCATCTAAATCTTAAAGGGGGGTGAGAGGGATTACTTTATCCTATCCTAGGTATTCCTTAAAGAGGTGGGGTTTCAGGTGTCTCCGGAAGGTGGTGATTGACTCCGCTGTCCTGGCGTCGTGAGGGAGTTTGTTCCACCATTGGGGGGCCAGAGCAGCGAACAGTTTTGACTGGGCTGAGCGGGAACTGTACTTCCTCAGTGGTAGGGAGGCGAGCAGGCCAGAGGTGGATGAACGCAGTGCCCTTGTTTGGGTGTAGGGCCTGATCAGAGCCTGGAGGTACTGAGGTGCCGTTCCCCTCACAGCTCCGTAGGCAAGCACCATGGTCTTGTAGCGGATGCGAGCTTCAACTGGAAGCCAGTGGAGAGAGCGGAGGAGCGGGGTGACGTGAGAGAACTTGGGAAGGTTGAACACCAGACGGGCTGCGGCGTTCTGGATGAGTTGTAGGGGTTTAATGGCACAGGCAGGGAGCCCAGCCAACAGCGAGTTGCAGTAATCCAGACGGGAGATGACAAGTGCCTGGATTAGGACCTGCGCCGCTTCCTGTGTGAGGCAGGGTCGTACTCTGCGGATGTTGTAGAGCATGAACCTACAGGAACGGGCCACCGCCTTGATGTTAGATGAGAACGACAGGGTGTGTGGTGAGGAGACAGATTCTCGCCACGCCACCTGGTAGGAGCGACCTGTCAGGTAGGACGCAATCCAAGCGTGGGCCACGCCGGAGATGCCCAACTCGGAGAGGGTGGAGAGGAGGATCTGATGGTTCACAGTATCGAAGGCAGCCGATAGGTCTAGAAGGATGAGAGCAGAGAAGAGAGAGTTAGCTTTAGCAGTGCGGAGCGCCTCCGTGATACAGAGGAGAGCAGTCTCAGTTGAATGACTAGTCTTGAAACCTGACTGATTTGGATCAAGAAGGTCATTCAGAGAGAGATAGCGGGAGAGCTGGCCAAGGACGGCACGTTCAAGAGTTTTGGAGAGAAAAGAAAGAAGGGATACTGATCTGTAGTTGTTGACACCGGAGGGATCGAGTGTAGGTTTTTTCAGAAGGGGTGCAACTCTCGCTCTCTTGAAGACGGAAGGGACGTAGCCAGCGGTCAGGGATGAGTTGATGAGCGAGGTGAGGTAAGGGAGAAGGTCTCCGGAAATGGTCTGGAGAAGAGAGGAGGGGATAGGGTCAAGCGGGCAGGTTGTTGGGCGGCCGGCCGTCACAAGACGCGAGATTTCATCTGGAGAGAGAGGGGAGAAAGAGGTCAGAGCACAGGGTAGGGCAGTGTGAGCAGAACCAGCGGTGTCGTTTGACTTAGCAAACGAGGATCGGATGTCGTCGACCTTCTTTTCAAAATGGTTGACGAAGTCATCTGCAGAGAGGGAGGAGGGGGGAGGAGGCTTCAGGAGGGAGGAGAAGGTGGCAAAGAGCTTCCTAGGGTTAGAGGCAGATGCTTGGAATTTAGAGTGGTAGAAAGTGGCTTTAGCAGCAGAGACAGAGGAGGAAAATGTAGAGAGGAGGGAGTGAAAGGATGCCAGGTCCGCAGGGAGGCGAGTTTTCCTCCATTTCCGCTCGGCTGCCCGGAGCCCTGTTCTGTGAGCTCGCAATGAGTCGTCGAGCCACGGAGCGGGAGGGGAGGACCGAGCCGGCCTGGAGGATAGGGGACATAGAGAGTCAAAGGATGCAGAGAGGGAGGAGAGGAGGGTTGAGGAGGCAGAATCAGGAGATAGGTTGGAGAAGGTTTGAGCAGAGGGAAGAGATGATAGGATGGAAGAGGAGAGAGTAGCGGGGGAGAGAGAGCGAAGGTTGGGACGGCGCGATACCATCCGAGTAGGGGCAGTGTGGGAGGTGTTGGATGAGAGCGAGAGGGAAAAGGATACAAGGTAGTGGTCGGAGACTTGGAGGGGAGTTGCAATGAGGTTAGTGGAAGAACAGCATCTAGTAAAGATGAGGTCGAGCATATTGCCTGCCTTGTGAGTAGGGGGGGAAGGTGAGAGGGTGAGGTCAAAAGAGGAGAGGAGTGGAAAGAAGGAGGCAGAGAGGAATGAGTCAAAGGTAGACGTGGGGAGGTTAAAGTCGCCCAGAACTGTGAGAGGTGAGCCGTCCTCAGGAAAGGAGCTTATCAAGGCATCAAGCTCATTGATGAACTCTCCGAGGGAACCTGGAGGGCTATAAATGATAAGGATGTTAAGCTTGAAAGGGCTGGTAACTGTGACAGCATGGAATTCAAAGGAGGCGATAGACAGATGGGTAAGGGGAGAAAGAGAGAATGACCACTTGGGAGAGATGAGGATCCCGGTGCCACCACCCCGCTGACCAGAAGCTCTCGGGGTGTGCGAGAACACGTGGGCGGACGAAGAGAGAGCAGTAGGAGTAGCAGTGTTGTCTGTGGTGATCCATGTTTCCGTCAGTGCCAAGAAGTCGAGGGACTGGAGGGAGGCATAGGCTGAGATGAACTCTGCCTTGTTGGCCGCAGATCGGCAGTTCCAGAGGCTACCGGAGACCTGGAACTCCACGTGGGTCGTGCGCGCTGAGACCACCAGATTAGGGTGGCCGCGGCCACGCGGTGTGGAGCGTTTGTATGGTCTGTGCAGAGAGGAGAGAACAGGGATAGACAGACACATAGTTGACAGGCTACAGAAGAGGCTACGCTAATGCAAAGGAGATTGGAATGACAAGTGGACTACACGTCTCGAATGTTCAGAAAGTTAAGCTTACGTAGCAAGAATCTTATTGACTAAAATAATTAAAATGATACAGTACTGCTGAAGTAGGCTAGCTGGCAGTGGCTGCGTTGTTGACTTTGTAGGCTAGCTGGCAGTGGCTGCGTTGTTGACACTACACTAATCAAGTCGTTCCGTTGAGTGTAATAGATTCGACAGTGCTGCTATTCGGGGGCTAGCTGGCTAGCTAGCAGTGTTGATTACGTTACATTGCGTTAAAAGAATGACAATAGCTGGCTAGCTAACCTAGAAAATCGCTCTAGACTACACAATTATCTTTGATACAAAGACGGCTATGTAGCTAGCTATGTAGCTAGCTACGATCAAACAAATCAAACCGTTGTACTGTAATGAAATGAAATGAAAATGTGATACTACCTGTGAATGCGACCGGGTTGTTGAGTTCTATTCAGAAGACGTTGGCTAGCTGTTGGCTAGCTAGCAGAGTCTCCTACGTTAAGGACGACAAATAGCTGGCTAGCTAACCTCGGTAAATTAAGATAATTTGTCTCATGCCTTTCTGCACTTCTCACACCGAGAACCTCCCTCCTACACACTGCTGCCACATGTCCATAAGCTTGACACCTGTAACAATTTAACGTATTCAGCACAAAAGCTTGTACAGGCTAACTTATATATCCTAACATCACTTTGTCGGGCAAAGACTCAACATCAAAACTCAAAAGAACAAACTCTTCTCTTCTGTTTCACCACTCACGCCACCCTATCTGTGTCCCACCAAATGACGAGCATCACAAACACCGGGAATCTTCCCTTTTAGTTGGTCAACGTTCCCATTTACAGCTACTCCAGTAATCATTCCTTTCAATGGTGCCCTTTTCTTGAGAGCAAAACAATTCACATCTCTTGCCCCCATTAATTTAACGTGGATCGCCTGCTCCCTCTGACCAGCAGAAACACAAACAATTATCACAAGACCACTTCTGGTTGCCCTCGCCGATTCCACAGCGCCCAACTCTGTTCATCCTGACCCTTGGTGCAAGTTGGGTGCTGTGGAATCGGCGAGGGCAACCAGAAGTGGTCTTGTGATAATTGTTTGTGTTTCTGCTGGTCAGAGGGATCAGGCGATCCACGTTAAATGAATGGGGTAAAAGATGTGAATTGTGGTTTCAGGGTGGGTCAAAACAGAGTTGGGTACTGTGGAATCTGGTGATGAAGGGATCAGCTAAAAGGCAAGGATACACCTTTTCCAAAAAAAGTAACTCCTACTGTCACAGAATCATCTTCATCCTGACCCCTGGTACAAGCCTCGGGCTCCGAGAGCCTCATCACACCTACCACCTCCGATACTTCACCCCCATTCACTTCCATTTCTCCTCCTGTCTTCAGCTCCCTCTGCTTACACTTTCTACCATTCTTCTTTAAACAAACCATCTCCCTTTTCCCCACCCTTTTTAACCGACTCAAGCTCACCCTCTTCCTCTCTCTCTCTCCCTCTCCTCCTCTGCCTCTCTTTTCCCCTCTATTCCTCCTCCGTATTACAAGTATACGTCTCCTTATGATAATACTGCACTTCTCCTGACATGATTAGTGTTCTTGCCTTCGCAAGTGTTTTAATGTAACCAGCTGTCACAATATCTGTGCAATCAGCACAAAAACAATCTAAATAAAGGCACACGTTTGTTGAAAGCAAGATTCATTGTGTATTGTTCCAAACGAATCCTCTTTCGCTATGTCTTGGATTAATACTCTTTGAACATCTACTTTGTTTTCATTTGACATTTTTATTTGAAGCTGCAGACCAATGCAAATTCTGAGGCAAGCAGAATGTCAGTGTTGGCCATCAAAGTAACAGTTGTCCTGCCAAACAAAAGTGTTTATCTAGCATTTGACACAATAAAAACTGGTACAGACAGAGCCATCGATATGGAGATATGTGGTCTGGTGTCTCCCTATTGGCACCCCACGGGGGCGTCATAGTCAACAATTTCTTTCATCTGGGATAAACGGGCTTTGAAAGACGATTTCCCATCTACAGCCCAACTCGCCAATTTAGTTCGCTTGCAAACTGTGATCGCGGTTCAATCATCTGTTCTCCTGCACATCGCCTTGCGCACCATGGTATCTCATTTACCCGCACCTATGGCACTCAATGGTCATTGCTTGATGTGCGTAATCTGTGACAAAATACCAATGGAATATGAGAGTCCATAGCAACACAGGGCTGTTCGAACCCGTAAACCGAGGCGCCGAGCCCACAGGTGAGGAAAACTTTAAGATCAAATTCGGAACCTCTCAGCAGCGTTGTGGTTTGTTTTTAAGTTATTCAGACATTGAAAATTAATGGGTTACGTCGAAAATAATATAGCTAGGGATATTCTAGGGATATTCTGCATGGGCGATATAGTTGTGTGTAACACAATTACGTACGTGAATTTAGCAAATTGACTGGTATATCCGACTATGATTAACGGACGCATTATCAGAATTATGGTATGGACATACACAGCCCCCATACAAACCCTGAATTGTACAGTGGTGTAAAGTACTTAAGTAAAATACTATAAAGTACTACTTAGGTAGTTTTTTGGGGGGTATCTGAACTTTACTATTTATATTTTTGACATCTTTTACTTTTACTTCACTACATTCCTATAGAAAGTAATGTACCTTTTACTCCAGACATTTTCCCTGACACCCAGAAGTATTCCTTACATTTTGAATGCTTAGCAGGACAGAAAATTGTCCAGTTCGCACACTTCTCAAGAGATCATGACTGGTCCTTACTGCCTCTGATCTGGCGGACACAAATGCTTCGTTTTTTAAATTATGTCTGTGTTGGAGTGTGACCTTGGCTATCCGTAAATTAAAAAACATCTAGAAAATTGTGCATTCTGGTTTGCTTAATATAAGGAATTTTAAATTATTAGTACTTTTACTTTTGATACTTAAATATATTTTTGCAATTACATTTACTTTTGATACTTAAGCATATTTTAAACCAAATACTTTTAGACTTTTACTCAAATAGTATTTTAATGGGTGACTTTCAATTTCACTTGAGTCATTTTCTATTAAGGTATCTTAACTTTCACACAAGTATGAAAATCGAGTACTTTTTCCACCATTGGAATTGTATATGCTAATTATTTATTTGTATTACTAATTAATGCATGTTATAATCGCGATAGCACTTATCTAGCCATTATTATTATGTGTTCATGGTTATGATAGGGTAGCTAATTTGATTGTGAACAGAGTAGTGTTGGGGAGTAGAGAAATCTGTGGTTGAAAAAGTACCCAATTTTCATACTTGAGTATAAGTAAAGAAACCTTAACAGAACATGACTCAAGTAAAATTGAACGTTTCCCAGTAAAATACTACTTGAGTAAAAGTCTAAAAGTACTTGGTTTTGGCTTTAAAGTATCTTTAGTTAAGTAAACTTATATTTTTCTTAAGAGTAGCTTTAGTGTAGATTAACTTCTTCCAGTGTAAAGTAATTGGTAGCTTGGTAAACTACATTTTCAGAGTAACTTCCCCAAAACTGGAACAGAGCTGTATCATATTAAACTTGCTCTTTTTGTGCATATTGTGTTCATTCTAGTGCACTATTTTAACCCAGTTTTCGTACTTAACTGGCAAAGAACAGTTTATTGTCCATAGTTTAAATTACAGTTGATTGCTTGATGGTGATATGACATTGGCCAATCTAAGTGCTTGTAGGCTATATCAAAATAATAGTATGCTTATAAATTGTAATAGTATTAATAGAAGTCTTTCAGAACCAAAGAGCACTTTTTAATCTAAATGTTTTTCGAAATGAATATTCCATTAACATCAGATATGAATTCTTCCTTCCTTGTTACTTCATCACCCTTTAGAAACAGTAGCCTATCACACACGGTTTGGTTTATTGTCTAACATCTTGTTGGGTTTTATAGTGTAACACCTTGTGGATTTCATTAGAGCAGAGATCAGGTTAACTGTCCACAGTTCAACTAACACCGCTGTTCTAAATGGAGGTAAAAAGAGACGAGAAAGTACGGAACATCCATTTAACAGCACAGAGTACACACGCTCTCTCTATCACACACACATTTTTTAAAAACACTTTAGTCATTTAGCAGACACTCTTATCCAGAGTGACTTACAGAAACAATTAGGGTTAAGTGCCTTGCTCAAGGGCAGATGGACCAATTTTCACCTTGTAAGCTCGAGGATTCAAACCATCGACCTTTCGGTTACTTACCCCTGGCCGAACACTCTAAGCGCTACTTTACCTGCCACCCCTACACACGTATGCACGTGCACCCCCCCCCCCCCTTTCACTGCTCTCTCTGGGTCAGATTATCATCTCCTGCCCCTTTGAAATATATTACCAAAACAGATATCAGCTGCTACCAGGTCTACAGTTTGTTTAGGAGAGCTCCAGTGATTATGTAACGTTACCCTCCAGGAGGAATGCTTATCCTGTAGCCAATCCTGTTTCATTTAATTTCATTCATTTCCAAGGCATCATGTATAGCCTTGCTGAAATACCTTCAAGAGGATGTTTGCATGTGTAGGTACAGTTTTCTGATTAGGAACTTTGCTCTTTCTCTTAATTAAGGCGCCAGCAGACATAATCAGGACGATAGTAACTCAGCTATAGATATAGCACTGTGCCTTCCAGGTGGCTGCACACAGTGTTATGAGTCTGTCTCTGCTAGTGCTCCAGTGTATCCTACCACACCCATAGGATTCTGCTACGACTTTCCTTTGGTTTCCTTCTGTTTCAGGTTGCTTTGACTTCCAAGCTCCACTTTTGACGAAGTGAAATTCTCCTATCTCCCTTACAGGGAAAACCACATGATTAACATGTGGAAAATCACATGATTTCATGTGAAATTTCACATGCGAAATAATGTGAAAACTTGTTTATGGTACACTTGACATAGCTTTAGTCACAGTCAATAGCTCGAGCATCTAGAACTCATTGATATTGACAGTGCTGCCTGCCATATGGTGTATTGAGAGAATGGAGATTCAGTCAGTTCCCACCAAATAAAGGGAAAACCACATCCACAGCAGCCTGATGGTAGCAAATAGCTGTTTTATTCCATGGTGCCTGGTGTGTCTGTGTTCATTCTCTGTTTACCCCCATCACAGGCTGTCACAACTCCTCTGAGTGGCCCTGCATGGTCAAGTAGCTCAATTCATGAAATATATTTCTTTGCACTGAACGAATGTCCGGGTTTGCATCTTGTCCCTGTCGTTGGTGTGCGTCGCGTGTGAAATTGTCTCCCTGAGCACATGGGAAAGTTAAAGTCGTCTTAATAATGTTGTTTATGGAGAAATTGAGAGCCTTTGAAATGCTCGCCATGTGAATTTGAAAAGATGACACAATAGTGTTAATGTAGAGAAGTACAATTAGTCAACCATTAGAGGAACAGTCCCAAAACATACTTAGAACGTATGGTACATAGAACACACTGTCCAACCTACTGTTACAGTTACTATCAACCTACTGTTACAGTTACTATCAGTCTACTGTTATAGTTACTATCAGTCTACTGTTACAGTTACTATCAGTCTACTGTTACAGTTACTATCAATCTACTGTTAGTTACTATCAACCCACTGTTATAGTTACTATCAACCCACTGTTATAGTTACTATCAACCCACGGTTATAGTTACTATCAACCCATGGTTACAGTTACTATCAACCCACGGTTACAGTTACTATCAACCCACGGTTACAGTTACTATCAACCCACGGTTACAGTTACTATCAACCCACGGTTACAGTTACTATCAACCCACGGTTACAGTTACTATCAACCCACTGTTATGGTTACTATCAGTCTACTGTTACAGTTCCTATCAACCCACGGTTACAGTTACTATCAACCCACGGTTACAGTTACTATCAACCCACGGTTACAGTTACTATCAACCCACGGTTACAGTTACTATCAACCCACTGTTATGGTTACTATCAGTCTACTGTTACAGTTACTATCAACCCACTGTTACAGTTACTATCAACCCACTGTTACAGTTACTATTAACCTACTGTTACAGTTACTATCAACCTACTGTTACAGTTACTATCAACCTACTGTTACAGTTACTATCAACCTACTGTTACAGTTACTATCAGTCTACTGTTACAGTTACTATCAACCCACGGTTACAGTTACTATCAGTCTACTGTTATAGTTACTATCAGTCTACTGTTACAGTTACTATCAGTCTACTGTTATAGTTACTATCAGTCTACTGTTATAGTTACTATCAGTCTACTGTTACAGTTACTATCAATCTACTGTTACAGTTACTATCAACCCACGATTACAGTTACTATCAGTCTACTGTTATAGTTACTATCAGTCTACTGTTACAGTTACTATCAGTCTACTGTTATAGTTACTATCAGTCTACTGTTACAGTTACTATCAGTCTACTGTTACAGTTACTATCAGTCTACTGTTATAGTTACTATCAGTCTACTGTTACAGTTACTATCAATCTACTGTTACAGTTACTATCAACCCACGATTACAGTTACTATCAGTCTACTGTTATAGTTACTATCAGTCTACTGTTACAGTTACTATCAACCTACTGTTATAGTTACTATCATCCCGCAGTTACAGTTACTATCAGTCTACTGTTACAGTTACTATCAACCCACGATTACAGTTACTATCAGTCTACTGTTACAGTTACTATCAGTCTTGTCAGGATTTGGCCAGGGTTGTTCCGGTTTTTGGTCACTAGATGCCCCCATTGTGCCTTTTGACCTTTTGTTTTCCCTTGATCCCCATTATTATTTGCACCTGTGCCTCATTTCCCCTGATTGTATTTAAACCCTTTGTTTTCCTCAGTCCTTTGCTCTGTGTTTGTATGTTAGCACCCAGCCCTAGTACTCTGTGAACTCTTGTTGATCCCGGTGGACTCTCTTGTGGAATTCTGTTTTTTGTTCTTGTTTGTATGTTTTTGAGTATTTTTTTAGGCTTTTTGTGCTATACCTTCCACCTTGTGGATGTACCTTTTTGTCTTGGAGGATTACCTTTGTTCTTGTGGAATTCCTTTTGAGGTTGTGGAGTTACATGTTTTCCTGAAGAACTTCACTTTTTACTTCATTAAATACACCGTCTCAAGTACTGCTGTGTCTGCCTCATCTGTGTCTACTATCAGTCTACTGTTATAGTTACTATCAACCTACTGTTATAGTTACTATCAATCTACTGTTACAGTTACTATCAGTCTACTGTTATAGTTACTATCAACCTACTGTTATAGTTACTATCAACCCACTGTTATAGTTACTATCAACCCACGGTTACAGTTACTATCAACCCACGGTTACAGTTACTATCAACCCACGGTTACAGTTACTATCAACCCACGGTTACAGTTACTATCAACCCACGGTTACAGTTACTATCAACCCACTGTTATGGTTACTATCAGTCTACTGTTACAGTTCCTATCAACCCACGGTTACAGTTACTATCAACCCACGGTTACAGTTACTATCAACCCACTGTTATGGTTACTATCAGTCTACTGTTACAGTTCCTATCAACCCACGGTTACAGTTACTATCAACCCACAGTTACAGTTACTATCAACCCACGGTTACAGTTACTATCAACCCACGGTTACAGTTACTATCAACCCACGGTTACAGTTACTATCAACCCACTGTTATGGTTACTATCAACCCACTGTTATGATTACTATCAGTCTACTGTTACAGTTACTATCAGTCTACTGTTATAGTTACTATCAACCTACTGTTATAGTTACTATCAATCTACTGTTACAGTTACTATCAGTCTACTGTTATAGTTACTATCAACCTACTGTTATAGTTACTATCAATCTACTGTTACAGTTACTATCAGTCTACTGTTACAGTTACTATCAACCTACTGTTATAGTTACTATCAATCCACGGTTACAGTTACTATCAGTCTACTGTTACAGTTACTATCAACCCACTGTTACAGTTACTATCAACCTACTGTTATAGTTACTATCAACCCACGGTTACAGTTACTATCAGTCTACTGTTACAGTTACTATCAGTCTACTGTTACAGTTACTATCAATCTACTGTTAGTTACTATCAACCCACTGTTATAGTTACTATCAACCCACTGTTATAGTTACTATCAACCCACGGTTACAGTTACTATCAACCCACGGTTACAGTTACTATCAACCCACGGTTACAGTTACTATCAACCCACGGTTACAGTTACTATCAACCCACGGTTACAGTTACTATCAACCCACTGTTATGGTTACTATCAGTCTACTGTTACAGTTACTATCAACCCACGGTTACAGTTACTATCAACCCACGGTTACAGTTACTATCAACCCACTGTTATGGTTACTATCAGTCTACTGTTACAGTTACTATCAACCCACTGTTACAGTTACTATCAACCCACTGTTATGGTTACTATCAGTCTACTGTTACAGTTACTATCAGTCTACTGTTATAGTTACTATCAACCTACTGTTATAGTTACTATCAATCTACTGTTACAGTTACTATCAGTCTACTGTTATAGTTACAATCAACCTACTGTTACAGTTACTATCAGTCTACTGTTACAGTTACTATCAATCTACTGTTACAGTTACTATCAGTCTACTGTTACAGTTACTATCAACCTACTGTTACAGTTACTATCAACCCACAGTTACAGTTACTATCAACCCACTGTTATGGTTACTATCAGTCTACTGTTACAGTTACTATCAGTCTACTGTTACAGTTACTATCAACCTACTGTTACAGTTACTATCAACCCACTGTTACAGTTACTATCAACCCACTGTTATGGTTACTATCAGTCTACTGTTACAGTTACTATCAACCCACTGTTACAGTTACTATCAACCCACGGTTACAGTTACTATCAACCCACAGTTACAGTTACTATCAACCCACTGTTATGGTTACTATCAGTCTACTGTTACAGTTACTATCAGTCTACTGTTATAGTTACTATCAACCTACTGTTATAGTTACTATCAATCTACTGTTACAGTTACTATCAGTCTACTGTTACTTACTGTTATAGTTACTATCAACCTACTGTTACAGTTACTATCAATCTACTGTTACAGTTACTATCAGTCTACTGTTACAGTTACTATCAGTCTACTGTTACAGTTACTATCAACCCACGGTTACAGTTACTATCAACTCACGGTTACAGTTACTATCAGTCTACTGTTACAGTTACTATCCACCGACTGTTACAGTTACTATCAACCCACTGTTATGGTTACTATCAGTCTACTGTTACAGTTACTATCAGTCTACAGTTATAGTTACTATCAACCTACTGTTATAGTTACTATCAGTCTACTGTTATAGTTACTATCAACCTACTGTTATAGTTACTATCAATCTACTGTTACAGTTACTATCAATCTACTGTTACAGTTACTATCAACCTACTGTTACAGTTACTATCAACCCACGGTTACAGTTACTATCAACCCACGGTTACAGTTACTATCAACCCACGGTTACAGTTACTATCAACCCACGGTTACAGTTACTATCAACCCACTGTTATGGTTACTATCAACCCACTGTTATGATTACTATCAGTCTACTGTTACAGTTACTATCAGTCTACTGTTATAGTTACTATCAACCTACTGTTATAGTTACTATCAATCTACTGTTACAGTTACTATCAGTCTACTGTTATAGTTACTATCAACCTACTGTTATAGTTACTATCAATCTACTGTTACAGTTACTATCAGTCTACTGTTACAGTTACTATCAACCTACTGTTATAGTTACTATCAACCCACGGTTACAGTTACTATCAGTCTACTGTTGCAGTTACTATCAACCCACTGTTACAGTTACTATCCACCGACTGTTATAGTTACTATCAACCCACGGTTACAGTTACTATCAGTCTACTGTTACAGTTACTATCAGTCTACTGTTACAGTTATTATCAATCTACTGTTAGTTACTATCAACCCACTGTTATAGTTACTATCAACCCACTGTTATAGTTACTATCAACCCACGGTTACAGTTACTATCAACCCACGGTTACAGTTACTATCAACCCACGGTTACAGTTACTATCAACCCACGGTTACAGTTACTATCAACCCACGGTTACAGTTACTATCAACCCACTGTTATGGTTACTATCAGTCTACTGTTACAGTTACTATCAACCCACGGTTACAGTTACTATCAACCCACGGTTACAGTTACTATCAACCCACTGTTATGTCTACTGTTACTTACTATCAACCTACTGTTACAGTTACTATCAACCCACTGTTACAGTTACTATCAACCCACTGTTACAGTTACTATCAGTCTACTGTTACAGTTACTATCAGTCTACTGTTATAGTTACTATCAACCTACTGTTACTATCAATCTACTGTTACAGTTACTACTCAGTCTACTGTTATAGTTACTATCAACCTACTGTTACAGTTACTATCAGTCTACTGTTACAGTTACTATCAATCTACTGTTACAGTTACTATCAACTACTGTTACAGTTACTATCAACCTACTGTTACAGTTACTATCAACCCACAGTTACAGTTACTATCAACCCACTGTTATGGTTACTATCAGTCTACTGTTACAGTTACTATCAGTCTACTGTTACAGTTACTATCAACCTACTGTTACAGTTACTATCAACCCACTGTTACAGTTACTATCAACCCACTGTTATGGTTACTATCAGTCTACTGTTACAGTTACTATCAACCCACTGTTACAGTTACTATCAACCCACGGTTACAGTTACTATCAACCCACAGTTACAGTTACTATCAACCCACTGTTATGGTTACTATCAGTCTACTGTTACAGTTACTATCAGTCTACTGTTATAGTTACTATCAACCTACTGTTATAGTTACTATCAATCTACTGTTACAGTTACTATCAGTCTACTGTTATAGTTACTATCAACCTACTGTTATAGTTACTATCAATCTACTGTTACAGTTACTATCAGTCTACTGTTACAGTTACTATCAGTCTACTGTTACAGTTACTATCAACCCACGGTTACAGTTACTATCAACTCACGGTTACAGTTACTATCAGTCTACTGTTACAGTTACTATCCACCGACTGTTATAGTTACTATCAACCCACTGTTATGGTTACTATCAGTCTACTGTTACAGTTATTATCAATCTACTGTTAGTTACTATCAACCCACTGTTATAGTTACTATCAACCCACTGTTATAGTTACTATCAACCCACGGTTACAGTTACTATCAACCCACGGTTACAGTTACTATCAACCCACGGTTACAGTTACTATCAACCCACGGTTACAGTTACTATCAACCCACTGTTATGGTTACTATCAGTCTACTGTTACAGTTACTATCAACCCACGGTTACAGTTACTATCAACCCACGGTTACAGTTACTATCAACCCACTGTTACAGTTACTATCAGTCTACTGTTACAGTTACTATCAACCCACTGTTACAGTTACTATCAACCCACTGTTATGGTTACTATCAGTCTACTGTTACAGTTACTATCAGTCTACTGTTATAGTTACTATCAACCTACTGTTATAGTTACTATCAATCTACTGTTACAGTTACTATCAGTCTACTGTTATAGTTACTATCAACCTACTGTTACAGTTACTATCAGTCTACTGTTACAGTTACTATCAATCTACTGTTACAGTTACTATCAGTCTACTGTTACAGTTACTATCAACCTACTGTTACAGTTACTATCAACCCACAGTTACAGTTACTATCAACCCACTGTTATGGTTACTATCAGTCTACTGTTACAGTTACTATCAGTCTACTGTTACAGTTACTATCAACCTACTGTTACAGTTACTATCAACCCACTGTTACAGTTACTATCAACCCACTGTTATGGTTACTATCAGTCTACTGTTACAGTTACTATCAACCCACTGTTACAGTTACTATCAACCCACGGTTACAGTTACTATCAACCCACAGTTACAGTTACTATCAACCCACTGTTATGGTTACTATCAGTCTACTGTTACAGTTACTATCAGTCTACTGTTATAGTTACTATCAACCTACTGTTATAGTTACTATCAATCTACTGTTACAGTTACTATCAGTCTACTGTTATAGTTACTATCAACCTACTGTTATAGTTACTATCAATCTACTGTTACAGTTACTATCAGTCTACTGTTACAGTTACTATCAGTCTACTGTTATAGTTACTATCAACCTACTGTTATAGTTACTATCAACCCACGGTTACAGTTACTATCAACCCACGGTTACAGTTACTATCAACCCACGGTTACAGTTACTATCAACCCACGGTTACAGTTACTATCAACCCACGGTTACAGTTACTATCAACCCACGGTTACAGTTACTATCAACCCACGGTTACAGTTACTATCAACCCACGGTTACAGTTACTATCAACCCACGGTTACAGTTACTATCAACCCACTGTTATGGTTACTATCAGTCTACTGTTACAGTTACTATCAGTCTACTGTTATAGTTACTATCAACCCACTGTTATAGTTACTATCAATCTACTGTTACAGTTACTATCAACCCACTGTTACAGTTACTATCAACCCACTGTTATGGTTACTATCAGTCTACTGTTACAGTTACTATCAGTCTACTGTTACAGTTACTATCAATCTACTGTTACAGTTACTATCAGTCTACTGTTACAGTTACTATCAACCTACTGTTACAGTTACTATCAACCCACTGTTACAGTTACTATCAACCCACTGTTATGGTTACTATCAGTCTACTGTTACAGTTACTATCAGTCTACTGTTACAGTTACTATCAACCTACTGTTACAGTTACTATCAACCCACTGTTACAGTTACTATCAACCCACTGTTATGGTTACTATCAGTCTACTGTTACAGTTCCTATCAACCCACGGTTACAGTTACTATCAATCTACTGTTACAGTTCCTATCAACCCACGGTTACAGTTACTATCAATCTACTGTTACAGTTACTATCAGTCTACTGTTACAGTTACTATCAACCTACTGTTACAGTTACTATCAACCCACGGGTACAGTTACTATCAACCTACTGTTACAGTTACTATCAACCCACTGTTACAGTTACTATCAACCCACTGTTATGGTTACTATCAGTCTACTGTTACAGTTACTATCAGTCTACTGTTACAGTTACTATCAACCTACTGTTACAGTTACTATCAACCCACAGTTACAGTTACTATCAATCTACTGTTAGAGTTACTTACTTTTATTGTAATAAACTACTGTGGCTGAGATTATAGCATAGCTACATTATATATTCTGTAATTAAAATAAAATAAATGAAACCAATTGTGGCATGTGGTCAGTGGAGGTGCATCAAAAATGAATCAGTTTGCCTGTTGAAGAGCCACACGGTAAAGACAGCTAGTGTGGGAAGGTGTCAGATCTGATTATGCTAGCAGAATTTGTCAGAACTGTTTGTTATTCCTCCACTAATGTTGTGTAATGTACTGTACTGTGATTCAATGAATCTGTTTTAGTCCTTCTCAATAACTCAGAATTGTGATGGTGGCAGGTGTTTAACGTATCAGGGATCTCTGATTTAGTTATTTGGATTCTCTAGGAGCTCATATATATTGGTTCTTGAACAAACTTTGTAAGTATGCTATTTCTAATATTCCTTTCAATTTCTCTTCAGGCATGTCTGTCTGAGTTAAACTCGGCTCCTTGGCTGAATTTGTTGGGACAAAAGTATGCCCTGAACACACTGGAAAGTGAATTTCCCAGATTTGAAATCCTTTATTTTTATTCTGGGACCACGGATGAAAATGAACAAAGGCAACAAGTGTTATTTTCATGGATTTTAGTAGTAAACAATTGTATTTTATTTATCCAATACCAGTTGAACTACACTGTGTGTACTAAACATTAAGAACACTTGCTCTTTCCATGACATAGACTGACCAGGTGAATCCAGGTGAAAGATATGATCCCTTATTGATGTCACTTGTTAAATTCACTTCAATTAGTGTCGATAAAGCAACTCATTATTCGGAAGGTGTTCCTAATGTTTGAAAATTGTAATATACACTGAGTATACCAAAGACAAGCAACATGCTTTTCAATAAAATGTCTGTTAGTGTTTTCTGGAATGTATTAGTTGTGGATATGATAGGAGGAACCTCGCCCATTGAGCAACGAGAGCACAACTGTAGTGTCATGGAGGAGTCCAAGCTGCCAGTGGCCAGATTTGACCCTCCTCCTCCTCGCATGTAAATCCACAGCATGCCAGACCTTTTAAAGCAAGATTTGTGAAATTATGTGTGAAGTTGTTTTAGAGTATCTACTTGCTAATTATTTATATGGAGGCACTGGTAAATGAATTGGGATTCATTCAAGGCTTTTACAGTAAGTTGTATTTGTATTCATGGCATAATCATCTGCAAATATCTTGGTTCTTGTAATTGCAAGGATGGCAGTTATATCACAGGATTTCAGTGCTTTGGATACATTCTGCTTGACATTCCTGTTCTAAACTATTATAGTGCTTGCTGAGGACTTGACTCCGACAAGCTATTCATTTCAATGGCTTCAGACTGTTTTTATGCTCAAACATGACTGTGTTTCTTTTCCTCAAAGCCTTGGAATGAGAAGTTAATATACTTTTCTGAAGTATTTGAACACAAAAGAAAAGCCTTACATGAATAAAATTCCCAGAGAGAGTGTTTCGAGGACTCAATGTGAGCATTGTGAAATAGACTGTGATGCCATCGCCAAGTCAAGTGTTTATGTTCCTGGAATGTGTCTTCTCTTTGTAAGATGTGTACTCTATGTTCCAGTTTAGGTTTAAGGATAACTAGATCTCAAACTGTGATTTGTGAAGACAGTGTCAAATGATTGTATATTTATTTAACTACATTTTTTATACAACTCTTGGAATTCCAATGTGATTACATGCTTATAAATGTCACTTCTGAGGATATAATTGCTCTGGTATGGTCCATCATTCCATCAGAAGCTGTCAGACTGTCATCCCACTCTGAGGCTGCAAAATTCATGGAGTACTGAAGCCTGGCAGATTATGGAGAAATCCAATATGGGAGGCATGCCTTTGTTTTGAAGAGCTGTGCTTAAGAGTGTGATCTCCATTGGAATGAGGAGTCTTCTAGAATAGCATACACCTCAGTCCTCTCATGTATTTACCCACTTGGATCTCAGCATACTCCCACCTCACTCTCACTCTCCGCATGTATTTATCCAGCAGGGGCTCCAGGCAGAGCACTCCTGTGTGATTTGGATCCACTGCTCCCTCTCCGGAGGCTGAGGTGTGATTTGGCCACAGAGGACTCCATGTTCATAATAATGTGCCAAAACCCTTCTCCCTTCCTCATGTTGTGTAAGGAAATCTTCCTGTTCAACTCAACTCCCTGTCTAACAAATGACACATTTATGATCGGAAAATCTAGGGAAATACTGGGTCAAAGAAAATAGTGCCATTGTCTGAACTTTCTCTGCTCCTCTTTTATGCCGTTGACATACAGATATGGCAAATATTGTCTCATTCCACTGGCTGTGTGGGTTGTGTTTGTTCTGTAAGGTGTGTGTGGGGGTGCACAGTGCACACGTGTGCTTGTGTGTCTATGTGTGCTGTCATGCCCCTAAGCTTTGTGTGGAGGGGAGATTTGTGGGTCATAAGCACGCTGTGCAGATACATGCAACCACTGCCCTCTGTTTGCTCTTTCACTATTGTTTTGTTAAAGTCTGAGGGATCCAGACCCTGGATTCAAGCCCTTCTCAGACTGTACTGGTTATCTATTGTAGCTGTCCTATCTCAAGTCTGCTTCAAGGAAGTTTACTTGTGGTAAGAAAACTGTTGGCCAAACGTTGACCATAGATGGGGATTCTCAACTATGTTGACATAGGGACCATGATACTGTAACATGAGGTAAACCTCACACACTTTAGATATGGTGGGTTATGACAGGAACTTTGTAACTGTTTGCTATAAGACAACACCACTTTCCTGGACTTCTGAGTTAATAATATTCAAAACTGATAAAGAAGTCCTCTAAACAGCCATTGTTACATGTGTACGAGACAGGTTTAGAGTGGGTAACATTACCATCATACAGGATTAGAGCTGTAGACTTGAATAATTCACAGTGTTTGTATTGGAGCTGTGATGAATGGGCCTGGTTGTGTTTGTCCTCAGGGCCACAGCATTTTGTGTGGAGGACTCTCCTCTAGCGAACTCCATGCAGATGAACAGTGATGGCCACAGAATCACACCCACCTGAACAGTAAGAACACACAGTGGAACATGTGATGTTTAACATTAAACATCTAAAGGCCACTCAGAAAATTATATATTTTTCTATGAAAGGTCTTCATTTATACATGTGTTATGATTGAGTTGTGCTTGTATCTAATGCATTACTGTATTCATTAGTCACATTTGAAATGATGTGATGATGATGATGAACTCAATAACCATCACTGTTTGATTGTGTAGTTCAGTCGATGAAGTGGCAAACACGGAGCAAGTGCTTAACTCGCTGGAGAGGATTATTCTCACCATCTTCCTCACCATCATCATCATCATGACTGTTCTGGGGAACCTGCTGGTGATGGTGGCGCTCTGCAAGGACAGACAACTGCGGTAAGCACACTTCCTGTTTACATGTAAGTCACATTCTGTCAAATAAAGGTTGTCAGAGGAGAAAATGTGACCTCTTTAAAGTGTGTTTATTCATCCAATTGACAATAGATGTTCATGCAAATATTCTAAAATCAGGATAAATACATATGCACATTTTCCCACCAGAGATGTTTCCATCAAATTGACTTATTGCAGATACATTTAATTTTAATTTTATTTAACCTTTATTAAACTAGGCAAGTCAGTTAAGAACAAATTCTTATTTACAATGACGGCCTACCCCGGTCGAACCCGGACGGCGCTGGGCCAATTGTGCGCCGCCTTATGGGACTCCCAATCATGGCCGGTTGTGATACAGCCCAGGATCGAACCAGGATCTGTAGTGATGCTTCTAGCACTGAGATGCAGTGCCTTAGACCGCTGCGCCACTCAGGATCCCAAAAAGGCTGTGCGTGATGATGTAGTGCACATAAAAATACTGTTAAATTCCCATGTACCAGATAAAAACTACAAGTTAAATGGCATTTTCAACTTTACTGATTGTTTTCTCATGAAAAATGTTGCTTTATATAGTGAGTGTGCTCACTCTGGGTTTGGCACGTGCGCTCTAGCCAACAGCGCACAGGGTACAGATTGAATGCTGTTGGCTAGAGCGCACGTATAGTTTACATGCTGAGATTATTATGGTAAAATAATATGATTATTTTTATTTGTCAAACGGCGGCCAAGGATCGATCATCATGTCACCAGAATGAGACCTTCAATATTTGCACTTTCACCACTCTGTGAAGTTCATCATCATTTATTTCATCTTAATGCGTTTGACACAATCAGTTGTGTTGTGACAGGGTAGGGGTGGTATACAGAAGATATCCCTATTTGGTAAAAGACCAAGTCCATATTATGGCAAGAACAACTCAAATAAGCAAAGGGAAATGACAGTCCATCATTACTTTAGAGGACATGAAGGTCAGTCAATATGGAAAATTTCAAGAATTTTCTTCAAGTGCCGTCGCAAAAACCATCAAGTGTTATGATGAAACTGTCTCTCATGAAGACTGCCACAGGAAAGACCCAGAGTTACCTGTCTCTCATGAAGACTGCCACAGGAACGACCCAGAGTTACCTGTCTCTCACGAAGACTGCCAAAGGAACGACCCAGAGTTACCTGTCTCTCATGAAGACTGCCACAGGAAAGACCCAGAGTTACCTGTCTCTCATGAAGACTGCCACAGGAACGACCCAGAGTTACCTGTCTCTCACGAAGACTGCCAAAGGAACGACCCAGAGTTACCTGTCTCTCATGAAGACTCTGGGTTTGGCATGTGCGCTCTAGCCAACAGCGCACAGGGTACAGATTGAATGCTGTTGGCTAGAGCGCACGTATAGTTTACATGCTGAGATTATTATGGTAAAATAATATGATTATTTTTATTTGTCAAACGGCGGCCAAGGATCGATCATCATGTCACCAGAATGAGACCTTCAATATTTGCACTTTCACCACTCTGTGAAGTTCATCATCATTTATTTCATCTTAATGCGTTTGAGCCAATCAGTTGTGTTGTGACAGGGTAGGGGTGGTATACAGAAGATATCCCTATTTGGTAAAAGACCAAGTCCATATTATGGCAAGAACAACTCAAATAAGCAAAGGGAAATGACAGTCCATCATTACTTTAGAGGACATGAAGGTCAGTCAATATGGAAAATTTCAAGAATTTTCTTCAAGTGCCGTCGCAAAAACCATCAAGTGTTATGATGAAACTGTCTCTCATGAAGACTGCCACAGGAAAGACCCAGAGTTACCTGTCTCTCATGAAGACTGCCACAGGAACGACCCAGAGTTACCTGTCTCTCATGAAGACTGCCACAGGAACGACCCAGAGTTACCTGTCTCTCATGAAGACCGCCACAGGAAAGACCCAGAGTTACCTGTCTCTCATGAAGACTGCCACAGGAAAGACCCAGAGTTACCTGTCTCTCATGAAGACTGCCACAGGAAAGACCCAGAGTTACCTGTCTCTCATGAAGACTGCCACAGGAAAGACCCAGAGTTACCTGTCTCTCATGAAGACTGCCACAGGAACGACCCAGAGTTACCTGTCTCTCACGAAGACTGCCAAAGGAACGACCCAGAGTTACCTGTCTCTCATGAAGACTGCCACAGGAAAGACCCAGAGTTACCTGTCTCTCATGAAGACTGCCACAGGAACGACCCAGAGTTACCTGTCTCTCACGAAGACTGCCAAAGGAACGACCCAGAGTTACCTGTCTCTCATGAAGACTGCCACAGGAACGACCCAGAGTTACCTGTCTCTCATGAAGACTCCTACAGGAACGACCCAGAGTTACCTGTCTCTCATGAAGACCGCCACAGGAAAGACCCAGAGTTACCTGTCTCTCATGAAGACTGCCACAGGAACGACCCAGAGTTACCTGTCTCTCATGAAGACTGCCACAGGAACGACCCAGAGTTACCTGTCTCTCATGAAGACTGACACAGGAACGACCCAGAGTTACCTGTCTCTTATGAAGAATGCCACAGGAACGACCCAGAGTTACCTGTCTCTCATGAAGACTGCCACAGGAACGACCCAGAGTTACCTGTCTCTCATGAAGACTGCCACAGGAACGACCCAGAGTTACCTGTCTCTCATGAAGATTGCCACAGGAACGACCCAGAGTTACCTGTCTCTCATGAAGACTGCCACAGGAATGACCCAGAGTTACCTGTCTCTCATGAAGACCGCCACAGGAAAGACCCAGAGTTACCTCTGCTGCAGGGGATAAGTTCATTAGAGTTACCTGTCTCTCATGAAGACCGCCACAGGAAAGACCCAGAGTTACCTCTGCTGCAGGGGATAAGTTCATTAGAGTTACCTGTCTCTCATGAAGACTGCCACAGGAAAGACCCAAAGTTACCTCTGTGCAGGGGATAAGTTCATTAGAGTTACCTGTCTCTCATGAAGACCGCCACAGGAAAGACCCAGAGTTACCTCTGCTGCAGGGGATATGTTCATTAGAGTTACCTGTCTCTCATGAAGACCGCCACAGGAACGGAAGACCCAGAGTTACCTCTGCTGCAGGGGATAAGTTCATTAGAGTTACCTGTCTCTCATGAAGACTGCCACAGGAAAGACCCAAAGTTACCTCTGCTGCAGGGGATAAGTTCATTAGAGTTACCTGTCTCTCATGAAGACTGCCACAGGAACGGAAGACCCAGAGTTACCTCTGCTGCAGGGGATAAGTTCATTAGAGTTACCAGCCCCAGGTATCGTCAATTAACGATACCTCAGTTTGCAGCCCAAATAAATGCTTCACAGAGTTCAAGTAACAAACATCTTAACATCAACTGTTCAGAGGGGACTGCTTGAATCAGGCCGTCATGGTTGAATTGCTGCAAATAAACCACTACTAAAGGACACCAACAAGAAGAAGAGACTTGCTTGGGCCAAGAAATACAAGCAATGACCCAAAACACACCTACAGGCTGTGTAAGGGCTATTTGACCAAGAAGCAGAGTGATGGAGTGCTGCATCAGATGACCTGGCCTCCACAATCACCCGTTCTCAACCCAATTGAGATGGTTTGGGATGAGTTGGACAGCAGAATGAAGGAAAAGCAGCCAACAAGTGCTCAGCATATGTGGGAACTTCTTCAAGACTGTTGGAAAAGCATTTCAGGTGACTACCTCATGAAGCTGGTTGAGAGAATGCCAAGCGTGTGCAAAAAGCTTCCAAAGGGTGGCTACTTTGAAGAATATGTTTTGATTTGTTTAACACTTCTTTGGTTACAACATGATTCCATATGTGTTATTTCATAGTTTTGATGTCTTCACTATTATTCTACAATATAGAAAATAGTAAAAATAAACCCTTGAATGATTAGGTGTGTCCAAACTTTTGACTGGTTCTGTATATGAAATGATGCATCAAAAGATGATTGATCAGAATTCAATTGAAGTAGGGCGTGTGATGGACAGACTGATGAACAGGCCACTTCCTAGCTATTTGGAGACAAACTAAGTAGCTGTTTTTACATCCGGCACTGGCATCCTTTCTGTCATGTTTTATGTTTAGCAATATGGTATTAAAGGGTAATTAGAGAGAAAAAAGGTTTGTTCTGTCTTGTGCAGATCAGTTGACAATTCTAACAGATAACAAAAATAGAATTATCTTTACATTAAACTCATGTGCCTTTCTGGAAATAAATCAAAATGTTTTTGTTCCTCGTCTCCCTCTAGGAAAAAGAAGACCAATTACTTCATAGTGTCTTTAGCGTTTGCAGACCTCCTGGTTGCTGTGGTCGTCATGCCGTTTGCAGCCATTGAGTTGACCACAAGTCAGTGGCGGTACGGGGAGATATTCTGTCTGGTTCGGACCTCACTGGACGTGCTGCTGACCACTGCATCTATCCTACACCTTTGCTGTATAGCACTGGACAGGTGAGCAATGAATATAGTGAAAAACATACCTTTACTCATGTAAACATTTGTAAATATGTCAGCCAGCTATTGCAAACTTTTTCCACACGCCTATCCCATTCACCTTGATGCATCCATTCGGCCTAATAGCCCTACGCCTCTGTTAGCACCCAGCTGTATTAGAATTAACATGTGCCTTGGATGGCCCTCGAGCACCTCTTTGTCCTTTGTCCATAGCATATGGCAGCCTGTCATGGCTGACAGATGAGCAGCTATGTTGTCTTGTCCTGCACCATACAGTGAAAAGCCACTGCAGTGAGTCACCTGCTAGCTCAGCCCCTCACTCCAAACACAAATATGATTTCTGCTTCTCCACAGGACCAATCATTCTTTTAGCTTCCCTGGGTGGAAATATGAGACATGAGTCGTGACAAGAGGCCTGATTGGTCATTAGAATTGTACTTATATTTTTTAAAGTAGCGTATGAAGTGATGAGTCACTGCTTGTGAATCCAGGTGAAAGCTATGATCCCTTATTGATGTCACTTATTAAATCCACTTCAATCAGCGTAGATGAAGGGGAGAAAACAGGTAAAAAATATATATTTATAAGCCTTGAGACAATTGAGACATGGATTGTGTATGTGTGCCATTCAGAGGGTGAATTGGCAAGACAAAAGATTTAAGTACCATTGAACAGGATATGGTAGTAGGTGCAAGCCGCACCGGATTGAGTGTGTCAAGAACCGCAATGCTTTTCACGCTCAACAGTTTCTCATGTGTATCAAAAATGGTCCACCACCCAAAGGACATCCAGCAAACTTGACACAACTGTGGAATTGTTGGAGTCAACATGGGCCAGCATCCCTGTGTAACACTTTCGACACCTTGTAGAGTCCATGCCCTGACGAATTGAGACTGTTCTGAGGACAAAAGTGGGTGCAACTCAATATTTGGAAGGTGTTGCTAATATTTTGGACACTATTGTCCACAAATATCTACCTAATATGTACATACCAAAATATGTACTAAGGGCTAAAGCCACCATACATGGTGAATTCAATAGGATGTGATTTTTGTTTATTATTTGGTTATGCAAATCATGAGATTATTTTAAAGAATACGGAATTAGGAATGAGTCATCACTGGCAATATTTTGGAATGTACATATTAGGTAGATATTTGTGGCCTGTAGATAGAATTCAGAAAAACACCATCAATAGATTATGTTTTTTACCTCAGTTGAATCTATGATGTTGTGGATGTTGTTATAATGTTGTTATAATGTTGTTATATTCTATTGATAGGTACTACGCAATCTGCTGCCAACCGCTGGTGTACCGGAATAAAATGACGCCCTTGAGAGTGGCCCTGATGCTGGGAGGATGCTGGGTCATCCCCTCCTTCATCTCCTTCCTTCCCATCATGCAAAGTTGGCACACCATCGGCATTGAGGACATTGTAAGTCTATAAGCAGCTATGTTCTTCCTGTCTGTCTGATGGTTTTACTACAGACAGTGGCTTGCTCTTTAGTCTTATTCATTACATCTAAATCCTTTTTATACTAAATACTACATTTAGTTGATCCTTGAAAATGTGAACAGGACACATGTTAAGTGAAGGACACATGTTAAGTGAAGGACACATGTTAAGTGAAGGACACATGTTAAGTGAAGGACACATGTTAAGTGAAGGACACATGTTAAGTGAAGGACACATGTTAAGTGAAGGACACATGTTAAGTGAAGGACACATGTTAAGTGAAGGACACATGTTAAGTGAAGGACACATGTTAAGTGAAGGACACATGGTTAAACCAACAAGCATAACATATTTCAAATTCATGGGATGGGGATGTAGTAGTCAGTTCAAGCATCATGTTCTTTGGGGAGAGCAAACTTACGCAAGCCCTTTTCTAGTTCTAAAAACAGCACTATGACTCATTGTTTCACCTTTGACACCTGAAAAAACTTCCCTCTGTCAAATGGAGGCCTTCTCCATGCACTCAATGCTCATAAGACTAAAGCTACTAATACCATTTACATAGACAGACATAAACACCAGGCATACAGCCTCTTGCTCTGAGACCTACTGTAAGTCAGTGCTGAGCACAATCCACAGCTACCAGTTTATGAACACAAATAATACCTGTTCGAAGTCTGTTATAAGAGAGTCAGGAAATGGGCATTAGGCAGTCAGTAGTTGCACTCTCTCTATTTATATACTTTTGGTTGAATGAGAAACATGTGTGTAACTATTGCATATGTGGATACTACAGAACGTGCATGTCTCTTCCTGTATGTGGATCGGCTTGTTAATGGATTGTTCTCTCTGCACGCTGCCTTCAGATAGAGCAGAGGAAGTTTAGCGGCAACAGCAACGAGACCAACTGTGTATTCGTGGTGAACCGTCCGTATGCTCTCATCTGCTCCGCCGTGGCCTTCTACGTACCCCTGAGCCTCATGGTCCTGGCCTACCAGCGCATCTACGTCACTGCTATGGGCCACGTGCGGCAGATTGGCACGCTGCAGCGGGCAGGCTCCGCCCCCTACTCGGCGCCCCCCCAGCACTACCTCAGCTCTGAGCAGCAGGGCTCCAGTCGCATGCGCATAGAGACCAAGGCTGCCAAGACCCTGGCTGTCATCATGGGCTGCTTCTGTCTCTGCTGGGCCCCCTTCTTCATCACCAACGTGGTGGACCCCTTCATCCACTACAGTGTGCCCTGGCAGATGTGGACCGCCTGGCTGTGGCTTGGCTATATTAACTCTGGCCTTAACCCCTTTCTCTACGCCTTCCTGAACCGGGCCTTCAGACGGGCCTTCCTCATGATACTGTGTTGTGGTGATGAGAGATACGTACGCCAGGGGAGCTATGGCCCCACCAGACACTACTCTGGATCTGTCAACGGGACCTCCATCGCACTCAGGTAAGGAACTGATACTGGACCACCCACCCATGTCCTCCCTTTTATCAACTAGCCCTGAATTAAGATCATTCTCTCTCAGGTACAGGTGCATCATCTTCTCTCAGGTAGGTGGGTTATGCGGAATCTCTGTTGTCTAATCTTACTTAAAATACATTTTTAAACATCTAAGATGAGTCATTGCCAAAAACGTTTGGAAAAATCTGGTTATTCTCCAACTCCCATCAGAGTAATCAAATAATTCATATTTAGATCAGATTTCAAGATGTTGAATATTAAATGTGTTGAATGTCTGTGTTATTTAAAAAAAATCTTAGTTATCCGTGGTTCAGCGCTGTTATTGTTGTTTTTATTGTCAGAAGCAGAGTGTAGCTGGTGTATGAAGTCAGGCGCAGGAGAGCAAAATGAGTGAGCAACGTACTTTACTCAAACAATAAAAGCACAAGGTAAACAAATCCACTTGACCAAAAACCAAAGGTAATAATTACGCACCGGTGAACACAGCAACCGTCAAAAACCAGCCATCATGAACCGAACTGAACATAGAAATAATCACGCACAACAAACATGGGGGAAACAGAGGGTTAAGTACAAGAACATGTAATTGGATAATGAAAACCAGGTGTGTAGAAAATCAAGACAAAACCAATGGAAAATGAAAGATGGATCAGCGAAGGCAAGAAGACCGGTGACGTCGACCACCGAATGCCGCCCGTACAAGGAGAGGGACCGACCTCGGCGGAAGTCGTGACATTTATAGACAAACAGCCTCATCTTTTCCCCTCTTATTTCAGTACACATAACACATTTAGCTCTGCTCTGAATGAGGGAAGGAAGAAAACATTAGGAAAGCCTTGAAGCAGGTACATACAGTACCAGTCAAAAGTTTGGACACACCTACTCATTCAAGGGTTTTTCTTTATTTTTACTATTTCTACATTGTAGGAGAATAGTAAAGATATCAAAACTATGAAATAACACATGAAATCATGTAGTAACCCAAAAAGTGTTAAACAAATCGAAATAGATTTTAGTAGCCACCCTTTGCCTCGATGACATCTTTGCATACTCTTTGCATTCTCTCAACCAGCTTCACCTGGAATGCTTTTCCAACAGGAGTTCCCACATATGCTGAGCACTTGTTGGCTGCTCATCCCAAACCATCTCAATTGGGTTGAGGTTGATTTAAAAAAAAGAAATTTGAACCTGTATTTTTATTTATTTATTTAATTTATTATTTTTTTATCTTTATTTAACTAGGCAAGTCAGTTAAGAACAAATTCTTATTTACAGTGACGACCTACCAGGGAACAGTGAGTTAACTGCCTTGTTCAGGGGCAGAAATACAGATTTATTTGACCTTGTTAGCTCAGGGATTCGATCCAGCAACCTTTCGGTTACTGGCCCAACGCTCTAACCACTAGGAGGTCAGGTCATCTGATGCAGCACTCCATCACTCCCCTTCTTGGTCAAAGAGCCCTTACACAGCATGGAGGTGTGTTGGGTCATTGTCCGGTTGAAAAACAAATGACAGTCCCACTATACGTAAACCAGATGGGATGGCGTATTGTTGCAGAATGCAGTGGTAGCCATGCTGGTTAGGTGTGCCTTGAATTCTAAATAAATCACTGACAGTGTCACCAGCAAAGCACTCCCATACCATCACACCTCCTCCTCCATGCTTAACGGTGGGAACCACACATGTGGATATCATCCGTTTACCTACTCTGCGTCTCACAAAGACTCGTCAGTTAGAACCAAACATTTCAAATTTGGACTGATCAAACCAAAGGACAGATTTCCACCAGTCTAATGTTCATTGCTCATGTTTCTTGGCTAAAGCAAGTCTCTTCTTCTTATTGGTGTCCTTTAGTTGTGGCTTCTTTGCAGCAATTCAACCATGAAGTCCTGATTCACACAGTCTCCTCTGAACAGTTGATGTTGAGATGCGTCTGTTACTTGAACTCTGTGAAGCATTTATTTGGGCTGCAATTTCTGAGGCTGGTAACTCTAATGAACTTATCCTCTGCAGCAAAGGTAACTCTGGGTCTTCCTTTCCTGTGGCGGTCCTCATGAGAGCCAGTTTCAGTGCTTGATGGTTTTTGCGACTGCAGTTGAAGAAACGTTCAAAGTTCTTGAAATTCTCCAGATTGATTGACCTTCATGTCTTTAAGTAATGATGGACTGTCGTTTCTTTTTGCTTTTTTGAGTTGCTCTTGACGTAATGTGGACTTGGTCTTTTTTAAATAGGGCTATCTTCTGTATACCACCCCTGCCATGTCACAACACAACTGGCTTAAACGCATTAAGAAGGAAAGAAATTCCACAAATTAACTTTTAACAAGGCACACCTGTTAATTGAAATGCATTCCAGGTGACTACCTCATGAATCTGGTTGAGAGAATACCAAGAGTGTGCAACGCTGTCATCAAGGCAAAGGGTGGGTACTTTGAAGAATGTCAAATATGAAATATATTTTGATTTGTTTAATGCTTTTTTTTGTTAATACATGATTCCATATGTGTTATTTCATAGTTTTGATATATTCACTATTATTATACAATGTAGAAAATAGTACAAATGAATACAAACCCTTTAATTAGTAGGTATGTCCAAACTTTTGACTGGTACTGTATACAATATGGTAAAGAATACACATGTTCATGTGGAAAAGCAGAGGACGTTATCTTCAAGTGAAGATAAGTGAAGGATGGGGCTTCATTAGGGAGATTTAGATCTGCTCCTATACCCTGATTTTTCCATACTCAATTTGGTTGGGCTCATTGAACAGTGCTGTACTCTTCTGACAGAGTCAGAGGCTCATGGGTAAGGAAGGCACTTTACGCCCCTCAGCCCGGCGCCACAAGCAGCACGCATCTACATGAATTCAACAGTACTAGTTACACAGAGGGGGAAAAAGAAAATGGACCTGACTCTATCGTGGAATGTCAGAGATAGAGAGACAGAGAGTCAGAGACATAGGCAGAAACAGAGAGAGAGAGAGAGAGAGAGAGAGAGAGAGAGAGAGAGAGAGAGAGAGAGAGAGAGAGAGAGAGAGAGAGAGAGAGAGAGAGAGAGAGAGAGAGAGAGAGAGAGAGAGAGAGAGAGAGAGAGAGAGAGAGAGCGCGAGGTAGAGACAGCCAGAGAGACAGAGAGAGAGAGAGAGAGCGTGAGGGAGAGACAGCCAGAGAGACAGAGAGAGAGAGAGAGAGGGAGAGAGAGCGAGAGAGAGAGACAGAGACAGAGAGCAGTTGCTGGTTTTACATACAGGGTGTGATTTAGCCTCTTGTTATTGTTCCATTTTTTTGTGGGTTTTTCACATATAATGATTATGACTTTGTTTCCATGCAAAGTGTTACAAGTCTACCATCCATGTGTTTCTATTTTATTCAGTTGTGGAAAAGAACATTTCATGTTTAGCTGGTAACTCTGCGGCTGTATTCACAGATGTAGAGGTTACTCCTCAGATTCATTTAGTAGGCAGAAAAACAAACAGTATTAATGTCTGTCTATTAAAAAGTGTCTGAGACACAAAGCAGATGTCTCTTTTTTCCGCTCAGAATCAAATTACTGCAACTAGAATAGAAGCTGTTGGAAAGTAATTCCGGATTTTGAGTAAGATACTTTTTCTTCCAGCATTAAAGTGGTCAGCGCTGTTAATTTGGATACAGTTCCACGTGCACTAGTGCAGCCATGTGATTTTTGTGACGTTTCTATATTCATTACACATCAATAATATACATTTATTAGTCAAATGTTTTCAATCACAAGAGCTATTTCTGCTTGCAACTGTTTTGCTCCCTAGCAGTCATACAACGCATCAATGCTGACTATAGCCCTTACATTGGCTGCTAATCCCATGATTATTCAGGGCAGTGGGTTAGAGAGAGTACTATAGCCTTTACATTGGCTGCTAATTCCATGATTATTCAGGAGAGTGGGTTAGAGAGAGTACTACAGCCCTTACATTGGCTGCTAATCCCATGATTATTCAGGGAGGTGGGTTAAAGAGAGTACTACAGCCCTTACATTGGCTGCTAATCCCATGATTATTCAGGGCAGTGGGTTAGAGAGAGTACTACAGCCCTTACATTGGCTGCTAATCCCATGATTATTCAGGGAGGTGGGTTAGAGAGAGTACTACAGCCCTTACATTGGCTGCTAATCCCATGATTATTCAGGGCAGTGGGTTAGAGAGAGTACTACAGCCCTTACATTGGCTGCTAATCCTATGATTATTCAGGGCAGTGGGTTAGAGAGAGTACTATAGCCCTTACATTGGCTGCTAATCCCATGATTATTCAGGGCAGTGGGTTAGAGAGAATACTATAGCCCTTATATTGGCTGCTAATCCCATGATTATTCAGGGCAGTGGGTTAGAGAGAATACTATAGCCCTTATATTGGCTGCTAATCCCATGATTATTCAGGACAGTGGGTTGGAGAGAGTACTATAGCCCTTACATTGGCTGCTAATCCCATGATTATTCAGGGCAGTGGGTTAGAGAGAATACTATAGCCCTTACATTGGCTGCTAATCCCATGATTATTCAGGGCAGTGGGTTAGAGAGAATACTATAGCCCTTACATTGGCTGCTAATCCCATGATTATTCAGGGCAGTGGGTTAGAGAGAATACTATAGCCCTTACATTGGCTGCTAATCCCATGATTATTCAGGGCAGTGGGTTAGAGAGAGTACTATAGCCCTTACATTGGCTGTTAATCCTATGATTATTCAGGGCAGTGGGTTAGAGAGAGTACTATAGCCCTTACATTGGCTGCTAATCCCATGATTATTCAGGGCAGTGGGTTAGAGAGAATACTATAGCCCTTACATTGGCTGCTAATCCCATGATTATTCAGGGCAGTGGGTTAGAGAGAGTACTATAGCCCTTACATTGGCTGCTAATTCCATGATTATTCAGGGCAGTGGGTTAGAGAGAGTACTATAGCCCTTACATTGGCTGCTAATCCCATGATTATTCAGGGCAGTGGGTTAGAGAGAGTACTATAGCCCTTACATTGGCTGCTAATCCCATGATTATTCAGGGCAGTGGGTTAGAGAGAGTACTATAGCCGTGCTGTTAGGTTATTGGTTCAAATGTTCACTCTTCACCATGTGACTGACTATAGTAAATCATAGATTTACTATACAAATCATAGATTTACTATACAGAGAAATTCACTGTCAGCTCTGTGTCTTTATCTAGCCTATCTATATTATACTGTAGCAGGTCAAATGAGCACCTGGCTTGACTGGGGTTCGGGGGTTGAACTCAACGTCCCAGTCGTCCTTCCATGAGGTTGTAGGATGTTGAATAACACTTTGATAGTTAGGTTATAATGCTTACATAGGATGGTCAAATCCATTGTTTTCAGTGTTTCTTATGGATATCATTATAGACAAACATTTCCTTTTTTCAGCGACTTTAGCAGCTTTAGTCTGTGTTTTCATTATAAAGCTGCTTTCAGCATCAGAACAAAGTGTGGATTCATAGTGTGTGTTTAGTAATCTGAAGGAAAAAGGCATAAGCACATTACACGTCAAAAACCAAGCCTTGTGTAACAAGTGTAGTCATAATGCAGAGAGAGAATGGAGTTCCTGTGGCTGAAAAGCAGGTTTAGCCTTGGTTCACACAGACCATGCTCTCTGCTGCACTCAGCTCTCACCTTGCTTCACACATGAATAATCCTTGGTTCATTCAATGGTTTTATTCACATAGCAAGTAGTGAAGGACTCAAAAGTAGACGCCGATGCACAGAATGCTGGTTATTCATTCCCCCCCCTTCTAACCATGTCTCTGGTGTTCTATTCAGGTGAAGTGTGTCATCAGTCCTGTTTGAGCTGTTAGGTAAAATTGGTAAGAATGTTGATTATATTAACAGATATTGCATGTGCCTAGAAAGAGCTGGAATATCTTCCCTTCCAAGTACTTTGGACTTCTTATTTTTGCGATGTTGTGAATGTTCTTAACTTTCACATAAACCCTAAGATTGTAATCCAGGAATGCCAAATGCAGAAACATGTCCCAATGGTGCTGATCTGCTGGCAGGGATGTACTGAGTTGTTTTTTTTCAGGGATATTTTAGAGGATTGTGTCAGGCTCTAGCAGCCACACACCCCTTCAGCCTCTCTTGCTGTGTTTACAGAGGCAGACCAATGCTAAACTTTGTACCACTAATTGGCATTTTGACCAATCACATTAGATCTTCTCACATCAGATCTTTTTCAGAGCTGACCTAATTGGTCTAAAGAACCATTAGTGAAAAAAAAGTCTGAGAATGAGTGCATTTACTTTCCAAATGAGAGTTCAGGTAGGCCTCCGCGCTACTGCAAACAATGAAAAGTGGGAGGGGTGCTCGACAACAATGACCAAAATCCATCTAAGGGGCTTACCAAGAAAAACTTCCAAAAGGACTAATTTGAGGCAAAATGTTGTGTTAAATTGGAGCACTCATTTGCTCCATTTAATCCTTTGTTCAGGATGACTACAGGTGAATTACTCAACCTGACCAATGGATTAAAGTGAGAAAATAATTTTGAGCCTTTTTTGTTGAGTGCTCCAACTCTTTTCTGCCTTGAATGAATCCTTTTGGGAAGTTTTTCTTGTTACGCCCCTTTCAATAATTTACAAATGTTTTGCTCTCAACCTTTATGGTCAATATGTATATACTATATCCTATACTATTCTACTGTATCTTATTCTGTGCCCTCTCAGACTTTGCTCGTCCATACATTTTAATATTCTTAATTCCATTCATTTACTAGATTTATGTGTATTGGGTTTATGTTGTGTAATTGTTAGATATTACTGCACTGTCGGAGCTAGAAGTACAAGCATTTCGCTACACCCGCAATAACACCTGCTAAACAGATGTATGTGGCCAATAAAATTTGATTTGAAGATTCAGAGAGTACACATTTGTATACTGACCCTGATTTCCTCGTGGAATTCCCAGTCTGGCCATGTTCCATTGGTTGTATTGACTCGTCATCTTGCCACCAAAATAGTTCATACATAGGATGATGGGTGTCCTGGTGCAAAATGGCTACTGTACATCACTTAGATATAGACATTTCAGGTCAAACATACAGTTGAAGTCAGAAGTTTACATACACCTTAGCCAAATAACTCAGTTTTTAACAATTCCTGACATTTAATCAGAGTAAAAATTCACTGTCTTAGGTTAGTTAGGATCACCACTTTATTTTAAGAATGTGAAATATCAGAATAATAGTAGAGATAATTATTTATTTATTTCAGCTTTTATTTCTTTCATCACATTCCCAGTGGGTCAGAAGTTTACATACACTCAATTAGTATTTGGTAGCATTGCCTTTAAATTGTTTAACTTGGGTCAAACATTTCGGGTAGCCTTCCACAAGCTTCCCACAATAAGTTGGGTGAATTTTGGCCCATTTCTCCTGACAGAGCTGGTGTAATTGAGTCAGGTTTGTAGGCCTCCTTGAGTGCACATGCTTTTTCAGTTCTGCCCACAAAATTTCTATAGGATTGAGGTCAGGGCTTTGTGATGGCCACTCCAATTCCTTGACTGGCACTTCTGGCGCCGACTGAGATGGCCGCCTCGCTTCGCGTTCCTAGGAAACTATGCAGTTTTTTGTTTTTTTTACGTGTTATTTCTTACAATAGTACCCCAGGTCATCTTAGGTTTCATTACATACAGTCGAGAAGAACTACTGAATATAAGATCAGCGTTAACTCACCATCAGTACGACCAAGAATATGTTTTCCGCGATGCGGATCCTGTGTTCTGCCTTACAAACAGGACAACGGAATGGATCGCATGCAGCGACCCAAAAAAAACGACTCCGAAAAAGAGGGAAACGAGGCGGTGTTCTGGTCAGACTCCGAAAAAGGGCACATCGCGCACCACTTCCCAGCATTCTTCTTGCCAATGTCCAGTCTCTCGACAACAAGGTTGATGAAATCCGAGCAAGGGTGGCATTCCAGAGGGACATCAGAGACTGCAACGTTCTCTGCTTCACGGAAACATGGCTTACTGGGAAGACGCTATCCAGGGCGGTGCAGCCAACGGGTTTCTCCACGCATCGCGCCGACAGAAACATACATCTCTCTGGTAAGAAGAGGGGCGGGGGCGTATGCCTTATGTCTAACGAGACATGGTGTGATGAAGGAAACATACAGGAACTCAAATCCTTCTGTTCACCTGATTTAGAATTCCTCACAATCAAATGTAGACCGCATTATCTTCCAAGAGAATTCTCTTCGATTATAATCACAGCCGTATATATCCCCCCCCAAGCAGACACATCGATGGCTCTGAACAAACTTTATTTAACTATTTGCAAACTGGAAACCATTTATCCGGAGGCTGCATTCATTGTAGCTGGGGATTTTAACAAAGCTAATCTGAAAACAAGACTCCCTAAATTTTATCAGCATATCGATTGCGCAACCAGGGGTGGTAAAACCTTGGATGATTGTTACTCTAACTTCCGCGACGCATATAAGGCCCTGCCCCGCCCCCCTTTCGGGAAAGCTGACCACGACTCCATTTTGCTGATCCCTGCCTACAGGCAGAAGCTAAAACAAGAGGCTCCCACGCTGAGGTCTGTCCAACGCTGGTCAGACCAAGTTGACTCTACACTCCAAGACTGCTTCCATCACGTGGACTGGGACATGTTTCGTATTGCGTCAGATGGAAATATTGACGAATACGCTGATTCGGTGTGCGAGTTCATTAGAACGTGCGTCGAAGATGTCGTTCCCATAGCAACGATAAAAACATTCCCAAACCAGAAACCATGGATTGATGGCAGCATTCGCGTGAAACTGAAAGCGCGAACCACTGCTTTTAATCAGTGCAAGGTGTCTGGTAACATGTCCGAATATAAACAATGCAGCTATTCCCTCCGCAAGGCTATTAAACAAGCTAAGCGTCAGTACAGAGACAAAGTGGAATCTCAATTCAATGGCTCAGACACAAGAGGCATGTGGCAGGGTCTACAGTCAATCACGGACTACAAGAAGAAACCCAGCCCAGTCACGGACCAGGATGTCTTGCTCCCAGGCAGACTAAATAACTTTTTTGCCCGCTTTGAGGACAATACAGTGCCACTGACACGGCCTGCAACGAAAACATGCGGTCTCTCCTTCACTGCAGCCGAGGTGAGTAAGACATTTAAACGTGTTAACCCTCGCAAGGCTGCAGGCCCAGACGGCATCCCCAGCCGCGCCCTCAGAGCATGCGCAGACCAGCTGGCCGGTGTGTTTACGGACATATTCAATCAATCCCTATACCAGTCTGCTGTTCCCACATGCTTCAAGAGGGCCACCATTGTTCCTGTTCCCAAGAAAGCTAAGGTAACTGAGCTAAACGACTACCGCCCCGTAGCACTCACTTCCGTCATCATGAAGTGCTTTGAGAGACTAGTCAAGGACCATATCACCTCCACCCTACCTGACACCCTAGACCCACTCCAATTTGCTTACCGCCCAAATAGGTCCACAGACGATGCAATCTCAACCACACTGCACACTGCCCTAACCCACCTGGACAAGAGGAATACCTATGTGAGAATGCTGTTCATCGACTACAGCTAGGCATTCAACACCATAGTACCCTCCAAGCTCATCATCAAGCTCGAGACCCTGGGTCTCGACCCCGCCCTGTGCAACTGGGTACTGGACTTCCTGACGGGCCGCCCCCAGGTGGTGAGGATAGGCAACAACATCTCCTCCCCGCTGATCCTCAACACGGGGGCCCCACAAGGGTGCGTTCTGAGCCCTCTCCTGTACTCCCTGTTCACCCACGACTGCGTGGCCGCGCACGCCTCCAACTCAATCATCAAGTTTGCGGACGACACAACAGTGGTATGCTTGATTACCAACAACGACGAGACGGCCTACAGGGAGGAGGTGAGGGCCCTCGGAGTGTGGTGTCAGGAAAATAACCTCACACTCAACGTCAACAAAACTAAGGAGATGATTGTGGACTTCAGGAAACAGCAGAGGGAACACCCCCCCTATCCACATCGATGGAACAGTAGTGGAGAGGGTAGTACGTTTTAAGTTCCTCGGCATACACATCACAGACAAACTGAATTGGTCCACTCACACTGACAGCGTTGTGAAGAATAATATATGATATAATAATATATGCCATTTAGCAGACGCTTTTATCCAAAGCGACTTACAGTCATGTGTGCATACATTCTACATATGGGTGGTCCCGGGGATTGAACCCACTACCCTGGCGTTACAAGCGCCATGCTCTACCAACTGAGCTACAGAAGGACCAGGAGGCTGAAGAAATTCGGCTTGTCACCAAAAGCACTCACAAACTTCTACAGATGCACAATCGAGAGCATCCTGGCGGGCTGTATCACCGCCTGGTACGGCAACTGCTCCGCCCTCAACCGTAAGGCTCTCCAGAGGGTAGTGAGGACTGCACAACGCATCACCGGGGGCAAACTACCTGCCCTCCAGGACACCTACACCACCCGATGTTACAGGAAGGCCATAAAGATCATCAAGGACATCAACCACCCGAACCACTGCCTGTTCACCCCGCTATCATCCAGAAGGCGAGGTCAGTACAGGTGCATCAAAGCTGGGACCGAGAGACTGAAAAACAGCTTCTATCTCAAGGCCATCTGACTGTTAAACAGCCACCACTAACATTGAGTGGCTGCTGCCAACACACTGTCATTGACACTGACCCAACTCCAGCCACTTTAATAATGGGAATTGATGGGAAATTATGTAAATATATCACTAGCCACTTTAAACAATGCTACCTTATATAATGTTACTTACCCTACATTATTCATCTCATATGCATATGTATATACTGTACTCTACATCATCGACTGCATCCTTATGTAATACATGTATCACTAGCCACTTTAACTATGCCACTTTGTTTACTTTGTCTACACACTCATCTCATATGTATATACTGTACTCGATACCATCTACTGTATGCTGCTCTGTACCATCACTCATTCATATATCCTTATGTACATATTCCTTATCCCCTTACACTGTGTATAAGACAGTAGTTTTGGAATTGTTAGTTAGATTACTTGTTGGTTCACTGCATTGTCGGAACTAGAAGCACAAGCATTTCGCTACACTCGCATTAACATCTGCTAACCATGTGTATGTGACAAATACAATTTGATTTGATTTGATTTGATTTGCCTTTGTTGTCCTTAAGCAATTTTGCCGCAACGTATCTTGCAAGTATGCTTGGGGTCATTGTCCACTTGGAAGATCCATTTGCGACCAAGCTTTAACTTCCTGACTGATGTCTTGAGATGTTCCTTCAATATATCCACATAATTTCCTTACCTCATGATGCCATCAATTTTGTGAAGTGCACTAGTCCCTCCTGCAGCAAAGCACCCCCACAACATAATGCTGCCACACCCATGCTTCACGATTGGGATGGTGTTCTTTGACTTGCAAGCCTCCCCCTTTTCCTCCAAACATAACGATGGCCATTATGGCTAAACAGTTCTATTTTTGTTTCATCAGACCATAGGACATTTCTCCAAAAAGTACGATTTTTGTCCCCATGTGCAGTTGCAAACCGTAGTCAGGCTTTTTTTAATGGTGGTTTCGGAGCAGTGGCTTCTTCCTTGCTGAGCGGCCTTTCAGGTTATGTCGATATAGGACTCGTTTTACTGAGGTTGTAGATTCTTTTGTACCTGTTTCCTCCAGCATCTTCACAATGTCCTTTGCTGTTGTTCTGGGATTGATTTGCACTTTTCGCACCAAAGTACGTTCATCTCTAGGAGACAGAACGCATCTCCTTCCGGAGCGGTATGATGGCTGCGTGGTCCCATGGTGTTTATACTTGCGTACTATTGTTTGTATAGATGAATGTGGTACCTTCAGGCGTTTGGAAACTGCTCCCAAGGATGAACCAGACTTCTGTTGGTCTGTTGGGGGGGAGGGAAGACGAACGGGAGTGCGAAGAAAGGGCTTGACACAGGAGACATGGAAGACAGGATGGACGCGAATGCGAAGATGTCATCATTTATGTTCAAATAGCTTCTTTTGAAGAAAATCCAAAAAGTCGCACAGCGACAGGATTGACGACCTGGGAGACACGGAACGGACCAATGAACCGCGGAGTCAACTTACGAGAAGCTGTCGTAAGAGGAAGGTTGCGAGTGGAAAGCCACACTCTCTGGCCGCCACAATACCTTGGACTCTTAATCCTGCGTTTATTGGCGGCTCTCACAGTCTGTGCCCTATAACGGCAAAGTGCAGACCTCACCCCCAATCCACTAAGGTGACTCCAGGTGCGGACAAACGCTTGAGCGGAGGGAACGCTGGACTCGGCAAGCTGGGATGAGAACAGAGGAGGCTGGTAACCCAGACTACTCTGAAACGGAGATAACCCGGTAGCAGACGAAGGAAGCGACCAGAGCGTATTCTGCCCAGGGAGCTGTTCTGCCCAAGACGCAGGGTTTCTGAAAGAAAGGCTGCGTAGTATGCGACCAATCGTCTGATTGGCCCTCTCTGCTTGACCGTTAGACTGGGGATGAAACCCGGAAGAGAGACTGACGGACGCACCAATCAAACGACAGAACTCCCTCCAAAACTGTGACGTGAATTGCGGGCCTCTGTCTGAAACGGCGTCTAACGGAAGGCCATGAATTCTGAATACATTCTCGATAATGATTTGTGCCGTCTCCTTAGCGGAAGGAAGTTTAGCGAGGGGAATGAAATGTGCCGCCTTAGAGAACCTATCGACAACCGTAAGAATCACAGTCTTCCCCGCAGACAAAGGCAGACCGGTAATGAAGTCTAGGGCGATGTGAGACCATGGTCGAGAAGGAATGGGGAGCGGTCTGAGACGACCGGCAGGAGGAGAGTTACCCGACTTAGTCTGCGCGCAGTCCGAACAAGCAGCCACGAAACGGCGCGTGTCACGCTCCTGAGTCGGCCACCAAAAGCGCTGGCGAATAGACGCAAGAGTGCCTCGAACACCGGGATGACCAGCTAACTTGGCAGAGTGAGCCCACTGAAGAACAGCCAGACGAGTGGAAACAGGAACGAAAAGGAGGTTACTAGGACAAGCGCGCGGCGACGCAGTGTGCGTGAGTGCTTGCTTAACCTGTCTTTCAATTCCCCAGACTGTTAACCCGACAACACGCCCATAAGGAAGAATCCCCTCGGGATCAGTAGAAGCCACAGAAGAACTAAACAGACGGGATAAGGCATCAGGCTTGGTGTTCTTGCTACCCGGACGGTAAGAAATCACAAACTCGAAACGAGCGAAAAACAACGCCCAACGAGCTTGACGGGCATTAAGTCGTTTGGCAGAACGGATGTACTCAAGGTTCTTATGGTCTGTCCAAACGACAAAAGGAACGGTCGCCCCCTCCAACCACTGTCGCCATTCGCCTAGGGCTAAGCGGATGGCGAGCAGTTCACGGTTACCCACATCATAGTTGCGCTCAGATGGCGACAGGCGATGAGAAAAATAAGCGCAAGGATGAACCTTATCGTCAGACTGGAAGCGCTGGGATAGAATGGCTCCCACGCCTACCTCTGAAGCGTCAACCTCGACAATGAATTGTCTAGTGACGTCAGGAGTAACGAGGATAGGAGCGGACGTAAAACGTTCTTTTAGAAGATCAAAAGCTCCCTGGGCGGAACCGGACCACTTAAAACACGTCTTGACAGAAGTAAGAGCTGTGAGAGGGGCAGCAACTTGACCGAAATTACGAATGAAACGCCGATAGAAATTAGCGAAACCTAAAAAGCGCTGCAACTCGACACGTGACCTTGGAACGGGCCAATCACTGACAGCTTGGACCTTAGCGGAATCCATCTGAATGCCTTCAGCGGAAATAACGGAACCGAGAAAAGTAACGGAGGAGACATGAAAAGAGCACTTCTCAGCCTTTACGTAGAGACAATTCTCTAAAAGGCGCTGTAGAACACGTCGAACGTGCTGAACATGAATCTCGAGTGACGGAGAAAAAATCAGGATATCGTCAAGATAGACAAAAACAAAGATGTTCAGCATGTCTCTCAGAACATCATTAACTAATGCCTGAAAAACAGCTGGCGCATTGGCGAGACCAAACGGCAGAACCCGGTACTCAAAATGCCCTAACGGAGTGTTAAACGCCGTTTTCCACTCGTCCCCCTCTCTGATGCGCACGAGATGGTAAGCGTTACGAAGGTCCAACTTAGTAAAGCACCTGGCTCCCTGCAGAATCTCAAAGGATGATGACATAAGGGGAAGCGGATAACGATTCTTAACCGTTATGTCATTCAGCCCTCGATAATCCACGCAGGGCGCAGAGTACCGTCCTTCTTCTTAACAAAAAGAACCCCGCCCCGGCCGGAGAGGAAGAAGGCACTATGGTACCGGCGTCAAGAGACACAGACAAATAATCCTCGAGAGCCTTACGTTCGGGAGCCGACAGAGAGTATAGTCTACCCCGAGGAGGAGTGGTCCCCGGAAGGAGATCAATACTACAATCATACGACCGGTGAGGAGGAAGGGAGTTGGCTCGGGACCGACTGAAGACCGTGCGCAGATCATGATATTCCTCCGGCACTCCTGTCAAATCGCCAGGTTCCTCCTGAGAAGTAGGGACAGAAGAAACGGGAGGGATGGCAGACATTAAACACTTCACATGACAAGAAACGTTCCAGGATAGGATAGAATTACTAGACCAATTAATAGAAGGATTATGACATACTAGCCAGGGATGACCCAAAACAACAGGTGTAAACGGTGAACGAAAAATCAAAAAAGAAATAGTCTCACTGTGGTTACCAGATACTGTGAGGGTTAAAGGTAGTGTCTCAAATCTGATACTGGGAAGATGACTACCATCTAAGGCGAACATGGGCGTAGGCTTCTCTAACTCTCTGAAAGGAATGTCATGTTTCCGAACCCATGCTTCGTCCATGAAACAACCCTCAGCCCCAGAGTCTATCAAGGCACTACATGTAGCACCCGAACCGGTCCAGCGTAGATGGACCGACAAAGTAGTACAGGATTTTGATGGAGAGACTTGAGTAGTTGCGCTCACCTGTAGCCCTCCGCTTACAGATGAGCTCTGGCTTTTACTGGACATGAATTAACAAAATGTCCAGCAACTCCGCAATAGAGGCACAGGCGGTTGGTGATCCTCCGTTCCCTCTCCTTAGTCGAGATGCGAATCCCTCCCAGCTGCATGGGCTCAGTCTCTGAGCCAGAGGAGGGAGATGGTTGCGATGCGGAGCAGGGAAACACCGTTGATGCGAGCTCTCTTCCACGAGCCCGGTGACGAAGATCTACCCGTCGTTCTATGCGGATGGCGAGAGCAATCAAAGAGTCCACATCTGAAGGAACCTCCCGGGAGAGAATCTCATCCTTAACCACTGCGTGGAGTCCCTCCAGAAAACGAGCGAGCAGCGCCGGCTCGTTCCACTCACTAGAGGCAGCAAGAGTGCGAAACTCAATAGAATAATCCGTTATGGACCGTTCACCTTGGCATAGGGAAGCCAGGGCCCTAGAAGCCTCCCTACCAAAAACTGAACGGTCAAAAACCCGAATCATCTCCTCTTTAAAGTTCTGGTACTTGTTAGAGCAATCAGCCCTTGCCTCCCAGATAGCTGTGCCCCATTCTCGAGCCCGGCCAGTAAGGAGTGAAATGACGTAAGCAACCCGAGCTCTCTCTCTAGAGTATGTGTTGGGTTGGAGAGAGAACACAATCTCACACTGCGTGAGAAAGGAGCGGCACTCAGTGGGCTGCCCGGAGTAGCAAGGTGGGTTATTAACCCTAGGTTCTGGAGGCTCGGCAGGCCAGGAAGTAACAGGTGGCACGAGACGAAGACTCTGGAACTGTCCAGAGAGGTCGGAAACCTGAGCGGCCAGATTCTCCACGGCATGGCGAGCAGCAGACAATTCCTGCTCGTGTCTGCCGAGCATGGCTCCTTGGATCTCGACGGCAGTGTAACGAGCGTCTGAAGTCGCTGGGTCCATTCCTTGGTCGGTTCCTTCTGTCATGCAGGTGAAAGAGGACCCAAAAGCGACTTGGCGAAAACAGAGTCTTTAATCCAGTAAAGTAAATACAATCAAAAAAACACAACTTTCACTCGAAATGACAAGGACAAACTGGAGACTCGATCTTGAACAGCAGGTGAACAGCAGGTTGCCTCGGGAAGGCACTTGAACCAAACAGACTCAGACACCTGCTCACCACGCAGCATCTGAGGAAAACACGACACGACAGGGCGATACACAAACACAGCACGGTGAATTCTAGACAAGGAACCGACAGGGCAGAAATGAATAACAAGGAGAGAAATAGGGACTCTAATCAGGGAAAAGGATCGGGAACAGGTGTGGGAAGACTAAATGATTGATTAGGGGAATAGGAACAGCTGGGAGCAGGAACGGAACGATAGAGAGAAGAGAGAGCGGGAGAGTGAGAGAGGGAGGGGGAGAGAGAGGGATAGAAAGAGGGAAAGAACCTAATAAGACCAGCAGAGGGAAACGAATAGAAGGAGAAGAACAGGGACAAGGCATGATAATCAATGACAAAACATGACAGAATCAATCTTTAGGATGTTTTTATCATAAATCTTCAATAATGTTCCAACCGGAGAATTCCATTGTCTGTAGAAAAGCAATGGAACGAGACCGCGCCTCATGAGCCTGTGGCACTCTGCCAGACACCTGGCTTTATCCCCTCTCATTCGCCCACACTTCACAGTAGAATCCTCAAACCAAGTTCTAAAGACTGTTGACATCTAGTGTAAGCCGTAGGACGTGCAATATGACCCAATTTAAACTGAATATTGGAATGGCAAGGAGTTGAAAAACTACAAACCTCAGATTTCCCACTTCCGGGTTGGATTTTCTCAGGTTGTCACCTGCCATATGAGTTCTGTTATACTCACAGACATCATTCAAACAGTTTTAGAAACTTCAGAGTGTTTTCTATCCAATAAGACTAATGATATGCATATATTAGCATCTGGGACAGAGTAGAAGGCAGTTTACTCTGGGCACCTTATCCAAGCTACTCAATACTGCCCCCACTGTCACCAAGAAGTTAATGACTCCAACCTAAGTGTATGTAAACTTACGACTTCAACTGTATTGCATCCATGCATTTATCTTGGATCCAGCATTGATGGCTCTAGTACGCTACTTCTGGCAAGAAGATGGAATCCTTTTACGGTAGTAGAGCATTGTGTTGGCTGTTAGTTATCTCAAGGCAGACTTGAATGAAATTAAATAAAATACAATTTTATTAATCACGGACATAGTTACAGCAGGTCCAAGGTGCAGTGAAATGCTTACATGCTAGCTCCCTGAACATTGTGATACAATATTGATATCAATAATAATCCAAATGGATAATAACAAGTAATAGAGGAAGGTAGTATGCATAGTAATAAAAGTATATGTACATAATAGGTTATATGATATAAATCATGAATGTGCTATGATCAAGTATAACTCTGTTACAAATGTAAAGTGGATTGTGTCTTGGTCGCACAGTTTAATAAAAATATATAATAGAACAGTAGCGTTGACTATGTGGGTGTGTGTGTGTGTTTTCCTACATTATCAGGAACCCAATGTCTTGACATTTCACGCAAATGTCCTGAAAAGGTAGGAAATTTGTTAAAATGCTATTTTAAGCTTAAGGGTTAGGTTTAGGGTTTTGGGGTTAAGGTAAGGGTTAGGTTTAGGGATTTGGGTGTAAGGTTAGGGTTTAGGGAAAATAGGATTTTTAATGGTCAAACATATTTACATTCCAAAAAGTCCTGACATTTCACCAAAACAAAGCTGTTTGTGGTTGTATGTGTCTGTGCTTGTGTGTAAGGGTTGGATGTGTGGCGAGTCGGTGTAAACAGTCTCGGTGGTGCAGATAGTCTCGGTGGTGCAGATAGTCTTGGTGGTGCAGGGCTGAGCAGTTATACAGCTAGGGTCTAGCTGTTCAACAGTCTGATAGCCTGATGTTAGAAACTGTCTCGGTGCCTGTTGGTCCGAGACACGATCCTCCGATACCATTTGCCAGATGGTAACAGATTGAATATTCCATGGTTCGGGTGACTGTAGTCCTTGACGATCTCCCTGGGCTTCCTCAGACAAGAGAGCTCGCCCCCAGTAATGTATTGGGATGTCCGCACCACCATCTGTAGAACTTTGTGGTTGAGGCCAGTGCAGTTGCCATTCCAGGCGGTGATGCAGCCGGTCAAGATCCTTCTCGATGGTGCACCTGTATAACTTCTTGAGGATCTGAGGGCACATGCCACATTTCTTCAGTCTGCTGAGGTTGAAGAGGCGCTATGGTGCCTTTTTCAACACAGTGTCGGTGTGATTGGTCCATGTCAGTTCCTCTGTGATGTCCACTGCAGCCCCGTCGATGCAGATGGGGGTGTGCTCCTCCCCCATTTCCTGGATTTCATGATCAGCTCCTTGGTTTTATTGACGTTGAGGGAGGTGCTGTTCCCCAGGCACCCCTTTGCCAAGGCTCTAACCTCCTCCCTGTAGGCTGTCTTGTCACCGTCAGCAATAAGGCCCACCCCCGTCTTGTCGCTGGCAAACTTAATGATGGTGTTAGAGTCGTGCATGGCCACACAGTCGTGAGTGTACATGGAGTACAGGAGGGGGCTGAGCACACATCCCATTGAGCACCGGGGGCCCTCATAGGAGGATCGCTGTTGTTTACCTCGAAGAAAGCGTAAAAGGCGTTTAGCTCGTCTGGAAGAGAGGCATCTGTATTTGCCACAGCTGGTTTTCCCTTTATAAAGGCGGTGATATTGCTTTATTGGTCTGTATGCAATGATGGGGAAGTGTGGTTATTGCATGTTGTAAATTCCCAGGTAGCTACAGTATAGTTCTGGTAAAATGTTCAACTACATAGTGAGAGTTTAATGACCTTCAGCTCAAACAGCCCTGGGCCCGTATCCAAAAGCTTCTCAGAGTAGGAGTGCTGATAAATACTTGTAATATAGCCTACACCATCACAATAAATCCATTCTTTATTTTAGACAGGTCTTAAAGAAACATTATATGAAGAAAACGTGGTTTATTTCAGAAGAACAGAATTGCATACTCTGAGTTGTCCTTGTGTTTGGCAGTATGTATGTTTGACAGTATGAATAATACAATTGAACATACCTGAATAAAATAGAAGGGGTATTTTCTCCAAATGTTTTGATGGAGTGCACACGTGTCGATTCTGTGTTGGGAGGGTAACAAAGGAACAGGTACTTCTAAATGCTAAATTTAGAGTTATTTATGAAACTTTAGTTGTGATACAAATGTTGAGCTATATGTTTTAGATTTTTTAAAATATATTCTAAGGCTGCATGAAACTACTCTAACAATGATTTGAAAAAAGTTGCATGAAAGACATGAGATCTGCTTTGTTTTTTGTGAAGGCTGTACACACTTCATCAGTCTCTCATTAATAATTTGACAAGGACTGGATAATGCCTACATTTTCCCGGCTGCATATTGGAACAACTGTCCACATTTACTTTTCGTCAGTGACCAGGAGGTCCGTGGGGCGACGCACAATTGGCCTAGCGTCGTCTGGGTTAGGGAGGGCTTGACCGGTAGGGATATCCTTGTCTCATCGCACACTAGTGACTCCTGTGGCGGGCCGGGCGCAGTGCACGCTAACCAAAGTTGACAGGTGCAGGGTGTTTCCCCCGACACATTGGTGCAGCTGGCTTCCGGGTTGGATGCGCGCTGTGTTAAGAAGCAGTACGGCTGGTTGGGTTGTGTATCGGAGGATGCATGACTTTCAACCTTCGTCTCTCCCGAGCCCGTACGGGAGTTGTAGCGATGAGACAAGATTGTAGCTACTAAAACAATTGGATACCACCAAATTGGAGAAAAAAAGTATATATATTTTTTCAAGAAAACCATTTTGCAAGTATGTTAGCTCAACTGAAAACTATTGTGCTGATTAAAGAAGCAATACAACTGGCCTTCTTTAGAATAGTTGAGAATCTGGAGCATCAACATTTGTGGGTTTGATTACAAGCTAAAAAATTTCTTCTGAAATTCGTCAGTCTATTCTTGTTCTAAGAAATTAAGGCTATTCCACGTGAGAAATTGCCAAGAAACTGAAGATCTGGTACAACGCTGTGTGCTACACCCTTCACAGAACAGCGCAAACTGGCTCTAACCTGAATAGAAAGAGGAGTGGGAGGCCCTGGTGCACAACTGAGCAAGAGGACAAGTACATTAAAGTGTCTATTTTGAGAAACAGACGCCTCACATGTCCTCAACTGGCAGCTTCGTTAAATAGTACCCGCAAAACACCAGTCTCAACGTCAACAGTGAAGAGGCGACAGACTCCGGGATACTGGCCTACTAGGCAGAGTTCCTCTGTCCGGTGTCTTTGTTCTTTAGCCCATCTTAATCTTTTATTTTTATTGGCCAGTCTGAGATATGGCTTTTTCTTTGCAACTCAGCCTTAAAGGCCAGCATCCCGGAGTCGCCTCTTCACTGTTGACTGGTGTTTTGCAGATACTATTTTATAAAGCTGCATTTCGCTACACCCGCAATAACATCTGCTAAATTTAACCTTTATTTAACTAGGCAAGTTAGTTAAAAACAAATTCTTATTTACAATGACGACCTACCGGGGAAGAGTGGGTTAACTGTTGTGTTCAGGGGCAGAATTACAGATGTTTACCTTGTTAGCTGAGGGATTTGATCCAGCAACCTTTCGGTTACTGGCCCAGCGCTCTAACCAATAGGCTACCTGCCACATAAACATGTGTATATGTTCAATAACATTTTATTTTATATGCTTTTGATATGGAATCATGTAGTAACTAAAAAAGTGTTAAACAAATCAAAATATATTTTATATTTGAGATTCTTCACTCTGCGGTCCAACTCATCCCAGTTCATCTCAATTGAGTTGAGGTCAGGTGATTATGGAGGCCAAGTCATCTGATGCAGCTCTCCATCACTCTCCTTCTTGGTCAAATAGCCCTTACACAGCCTTGCGGTGTATTATGTCATTGTCCTGTTGAAAAACAAATGATAGTCCCACTAAGACCAAACCAGATGGGATGGCGTATCGCTGCAGAATGCTGTGGTAGCCATGCTGGTTAAGTGTGCCTTGAATTCTAAATAAATCTCAGACAGTGTCACCAGCAAAGCATCCTTACACCATCACACCTCCTCTTCCAAGATTCATTGTGGGATCCACACATGCAGACATCATCCATTCACCTACTCTGTGTCTCACAAAGACACGGCAGTTGGAACTAAAAACCTAAAATTTGGACTCATTAGACCAAGGAACAGTCTAATGTCCATTGCTTGTGTGTCTTGGCCCAATCAAGTATCCTCTTATTTTTGTTGTACTTTACCATGAAGGCCTGATTCATGCAATCTCCTCTGATCAGTTGGTGTTGAGATGTGTCTGTTACTTGAACTCTGTGAAGCATTTATTTGGACAATTTCTGAGGCTGGTAACTCAAATGAACTTGTCCTCTCCAGCAGAGGTAAGTCTGGGTATTACTTTCCTATGGCGGGACACATTAGAGCCAGTTTCATCATAGCACTTGATGGTTTTGCGACTGCATTTGAAGAAACGTTCAAAATTCTTGAAATGTTCTGTATTGACTGACCTTGGCTACCACAGCATTCGGCAGCAATACGCCATCCCATCTGGTTTGTGTTTAGTGGGACTATCATTTGTTTTTCAACCGGATAATGACCCAACACACCTCCAGGTTGTGTAAGGGCTATTTGACCAAGAAGGGGAGTGATGGAGTGCTGCATCAGACCTGGCCTCCTAGTAATTAGAGCGTGGGGCCAATGACTGAAAGGTTGCTGGATCAAATCCCTAACCTGATAAGGTAAAATAAATCTGTCGTTCTGCCCCTGAACAAGGCAGTTAACCCACTGTTCCCCGGTAAGCCGTCATTGCAAAGATGAATTTGTTTTTAACTGACTTACCTAGTTAAATCACCCAACCTCAACCCAATTGAGATGGTTTGGGATGAGGTGGACCACAGACTGAAGGAAAAGTAGCAAACAAGTGCACAGCATATATGGGAACACTTTCAAGACTGTTGGAAAATCATTCCAGGTGAAGCTGGTTGAGAGAATGCCAAGCGTGTGCAAAGCTGTCATCAAGGCAAAGGGTGGCTACTTTGAATGAATCTCAAAGCTCAAATATATTTTGATTTGAACACTTTTTTGGTTACTACATGATTCCATGTGTTATTTCATAGTTTTGATGTCTTCACTATTATTCTGCAATGTAGAAAATAGTCCAAATAAAGACAAACCCTTGAATGAAGAGGAAGAGGACTGGCCACCCCACATAGCCTGGTTCCTCTCTAGGTTTCTTCCTAGGATTTGGCTTTTCTAGGGAGTTTTTCCTAGCCACCGTGCTTCTACACCTGCATTGCTTGCTGTTTGGGGTTTTAGACTGGGTTTCTGTACAGCACTTTGAGATATCAGCTGATGTACGAAGGGCTATATAAATACATTTGATTTGATTTTGATTTGATTGGATTTTAATGAGTAGGTGTGTCCAAACTTTTGACTGGTACTGTATACCAAATAATACATGTGTGAAATTTGTTTTATTTAGAATGAACCATTTTCATGATGTCTGAAACAGGTGAAAAAAATACATGTAATTTATGTACTTAAATAGAGAATGGAGTGTGCTTTTCCCGTGGTTCATTTTCATGCCAGCTAGGTGGCCTATACTCCTGTTGTAATGATAAGCAATGTGCTTAATATTAGGAAAGTTTAGAAATAAATATAAGGCCTTGCCTATAGAAAGCTAATGGGATTCTCCTATTTTTAATAGAGGCCATCACTCTGTTTTCTCACACATTTGCAATCTATAGAAATGTTGTGCAACATGAGCTCATGGGCTCTCATGAAGTGTTTGATTTGATTTTAGATTACATTTGCATTGATGTCAGAGTGATTAGATGGACAATAGAGTGCTGAGTACCAGGCGGTTAGCAAGTTTGGTAGGCTACTAATGACCATCAGCAACATCAGAGCTTGGAGAAGCCTTATTACCGTGACTAAATGGTCACGTGGAATTTGACTGCCGTCATGACTCGTGACCTCCGGTGTGGCAGTAATACGGCCACTGTAACAGTCCTAGTGGTCACCCTTTGGTTTTCTGTTTACTGTGTAGAAAGTCTGTGCTCTGTAGAAACTGATGTGTTGTATTCTCAAAATCAAATCAAATCAAATTTTATTTGTCACATACACATGGTTAGCAGATGTTAATGCGAGTGTAGCGAAATGCTTGTGCTTCTAGTTCCGACAATGCAGTGATAACCAACAAGTAATCTAACTAACAATTCCAAAACTACTGTCTTATACACAGTGTAAGGGGATAAGGAACATGTACATAAGGATATATGAATGAGTGATGGTACAGAGCAGCATACAGTAGATGGTATCGAGTACAGTATATACATATGAGATGAGTGTGTAGACAAAGTAAACAAAGTGGCATAGTTAAAGTGGCTAGTGATACATTCTCTATACATTCTCTATTCATTCTGCCAATGTGAATCACCAACAGCTGTACTTTGTAGACCTGAACAGCTAAATATATTTTATTTTTATGGAAGTGGAATTAAGCTGCATGAAGAGAGTAGGTTGCCTCCTTGAATCACATTGTCCTGTTTTATTCCTATAGTGACTTGACATACAGTGTCTTCAGAAAGTATTCATATCCCTTGACTTATTCAACATTTTGTGTTACAGCCTGAATTCAAAATGTATTAAATATATTTTTTTCTTACCCAACTACACACAATAACCCCACAATGACACGTGAAAATGAAAAACGATGAGACACCACAACACTACATAAAGATAGACCTAAGACAACAACATAGCATGGCATCAACACATGAAAACACAGCATGGTAGCAACACAACATGGCAGCAGCACAACATGGTAGCACCACAATGGTACAGCACATGGTACAAACATTATTGGGCACAGACAACAGCACAGAGGGCAAGAAGGTAGAGACAACAATACATTAAGTGAAGCAGCCACAATTGTCAGTAAGAGTGTCCATGATGTAGTCTTTGAATGAAGAAACTGAGATAAAACGGTCCAGTTTCAGTGTTTTTTGCAGCTTGTTCCAGTCACTTGCGAACTGAAAAGAGGAGTGACCCAGGGATGTGTGTGCTTTGGAGATCTTTAACAGATTGTGACTGGCAGAATAGGTGGAGGATGAGGGCTGCAGTAGGTATCTCAGATAGGGGGAAGTGAGGCCTAAGAGGGTTTTATAAATAAGCATCAACCAGTGGGTCTTGTGACGGGTATACAGAGATGACCAGTTTACAAAGGAGTATAGAGTGCAATGATGTGTCCTATAAGGAGCATTGGTGGCAAATCTGATAGCCGAATGGTAAAGAACATCTAGCCTACCTGCCGATCTATAAATTATGTCTCCGTAGTCTAGTACGGGTAGGATGGTCATTTGAATAGTATTTGTATGAGGTAACTACCTCAAGCTCTAAGGATAGACAGGTTAAAACGTTCAGAGATAGGCTTTGCGATGATAGGGGCAGCAACCTTAAAGAAGAAAGGGTCTAAACCATCTGACCCAGATGTTTTTTGTGGGGGTCAAGTTTAAGGAGTTCCTTTAGCACCTCAAACTCATTGACCGCCTGCAGTGGGAAACTTCCATTTCCATTTATTTTTAACACCCATAACATGATGCAGCCAACACTATGCTTGAAAATATGAAGAGTGATACTCCCTGGTCTTTATGGTTTATGGAATCTGTGTTTGAAATTCACTGCTCGACTGAGGGACCGTACAGATAATTGTATGTGTGGGGTACAGAGATGAGGGAGTCATTCAAAAATAATGTTAAACACTATTATTGCACATGCAATTTATTATGTGACTTGTTAAGCCCATTTTACTCCTGAATTTAGTTTTGCCCTACAAAGGGGTTGAATACTTATTGACTCAAGACATTTCAGTGACACAAAATCTCAATTTAATCCTGTGAGTGTGACATATCTAGGTAAATATACAATCCCCCCCTTACAGTCAACTGCACTGTTGGTAGTGAGATCAATGTTTTTGATTTACCGCTAGAATGAATCAAATCCTCTTTTTACTGAAATCACAGAAAATAATTGATCTGGATAATAATAGTGGATTGAGTGAGGCTGTGCTGTAGATGTGCTTGTCTCACAATTATTAGGCTTTCTATAAGTGTTTATCACCATGGTGACTATTACCAAGAGAATAACCCTTGCGTGCCAATTTCTCCAGCTGCAGTAAGCATTTAGTAAAACCTAATTTCTAAGCAATTACCTAGAAGTATATCTCCATATTTGGTCAAACCAAGGAAAATGTTTTTCTCTAAAGCACCAAATCAACCCATCTCAGGATGATGGCCAGCCCTGTCAGTCTTTGGGCTACAGCGTCAGTCAATCATATTGATTAGCCATTGAAAACAATGCTTTCTTTATCAGGTTCGCCTCTTATGTCTGTCAAATACAGCATCCTGAAATATCTTGCTAATGTAGTTGTTTTAACATCCAGAAGAGCAGCTTTCCTAATTGTGGTAGATTTGTATTCAGTAATCATCATCGTAACCTGTGTAACCTGGAAACGGTTGCGGAATGATTTCTGTTGTAAACTGTTATACTGTTTCCAGTGTAGATTTCAGGGAGTCTCTTCTTCAGCTTGCATGACTAATTTGACAATAAATGACAATTTTACAATAAATAAATAATATCAGGTATTTTCAGAATGATACTAACAACCAAAGAGGTTGTTTCCCATCCTGATTGATTGTATAGTAACAGCAAAACATCTAACACATCATCTCATGTGTATCGTCTGATGTCCGTGTACAAATCCAGCCGAGGTGTTGATTCTGCCAGATCTGTCCAAAACTATCATTTTGATGAGTCATTCCGGACCCAATTCAAGACAGGCATTTGGCAGGATCTGCGTTTGGAGGATTTTGCTTTTAAGCAATTGCCAGTATAAATATGCACTGTTCTATTCACACTGAGCTTTTCAGTGGTTTCTGTTATTAGTGTGCTTGGATTAGTGGCGTAGATGAAGCCTGGATTTGATCAGTCCGCAGTAACCTCTGGAGATTCAGCGTTGTTCAGTACAAATGCTGGAATTGGTTACATACTGTATCACCTCTTGGCTTTGATTAAATTGGATGAAGAGATTATTAAAGGTTTATTTACATTGGTTAGCCTTGATATGACCATTCCAAATCAACGTGTTGGCTTTGACAGTTGTTGATACAGCATTGCTAATTGTTTTTGTGATTTTTTTTTAAGGCAAGCTCTCCTCCACATTATGCAGCAAAACAATTAAATTAACTTTGGACAAACATTCCATATAACAGCGATGAAATGCATTCTATAAATTATACACCTTCACACTCACATGCCTAAAGAATTCTTAATGAACTTGCAAACTATAAAATGTATATGCAAAGAGTGCCATTTTGTGTCTGTTCAATAACAACCACCCTAAGCACTGGTTGTATAAGGAAGCATATTCATGATGTTACATGACAGGCCTGAGTGATCAACTGTAGAAGACAGTAATGGATACGAAAGACAGAGAGAGGTCCCTAGTCATTCACTGTGTCTTACACGAAACATTGTCTTACGCTATAGACTAGCAGTAATGTGCTTATTAATACATGGGCTGAGATGGCCCAATGACACTGGTGGTAAATCATGTTTTACTATGATGCTTGCGGCTAGATATATAGTCAGGGGGAAAGTTCTTCATAAAGGAAAACCACAATAAATCAGCCTAGACAAATCTTTATGTCTCTGAAACTGATGATAAAAAGCCACAGATTCTGATATCAGCAAATACATTTAAGAAAAAGTAGAATTTCAGGAATGATTGTTTTTAGCTTTGATGAAATGAGAGATCAAAGATACAGTGCATTCGGCAAGTATTCAGACCCCTTCACTTTTTCCACATTTTGTTACGTTACTGTAACGATCTGAGTGTAGTGGGTGAGGAGTCAGGCGCAGGAAGCAGAGAGTTCAGGTGAGTGCTATTTTAATGCACAGAGAAACGGCGAACATAAGCCAACCCTCACGAAAACACAGGGCGTAAAGAACAAACAAATGCCCCAAACAGGGGGACTTAAACTGTCCAGGGAAAACCCACAAAATGGGAAAACACAAAACCCATAGACGTGTACACCAAACAGATGGTCACAATAATTAATCCCGCACAAGGAACCAGGCGGGCCGGCTGACTAATAAAGCCTTACTACTAACTATCTAACTCAAAACAGGTGCATTCAATAAACACATAAGGAGGGGGAGGAAATAATCAGTGGCAGCTAGTAGGCCGGCGACAACGAGCGCCGAGCGCCACCCGAACGGGAAGGGGAGTGTCCTTCGGTCGGAGTCGTGACAGTTACAGCCTCATTCTAAAATTGATTAAAACATTTTTTCCCCCTCATCAACATACACGCAATACCCCAAAATGACAAAGCAAAAAGAGGTTTTTCGACATTTTTAAAACTGAAATATGACATTTACATAAGTAGTTAGACCCTTTACTCAGTACTTTGTTGAAGACCCTTTGCCAGCAATTACAGACTTGAGTCTTCTTGGGTGTGACGCTACAAGCTTGGCACACCTGTATTTGGGGAGTCCGCCATTCTTCTCTGCAAATCCTCTCAAACTCTGTCAGGTTGGATGGGGAGCGTCGCTGTGCAGCTATTTTCAGGTCTCTCCAGAGATGTTCGATCGGGTTCAAGAGTTTTCAGCTCTACTTTTCGTGGCTGTTTATCTACCACCACAGACAGATGCTGGCACTAAGGCCGCACTCAGTCAGCTGTATAAGGAAAGAAGCAAACAGGAAACTACTTACGGGGCGGCAGCGTAGCCTAGTGGTTAGAGCGTTGGACTAGTAACCGGAAGGTTGCGAGTTCAAACCCCCGAGCTGACAAGGTACAAATCTGTCGTTCTGCCCCTGAACAGGCAGTTAACCCACGCCGTCATTGAAAATAAGAATATGTTCTTAACTGCCTTGCCTAGTTAAATAAAGGTAAAATAAATAAAAATAAAAATTACCCAGAGGTGGCGCTCCTAGTGGCCGGAGACTTTAATGCAGGGAAACCTAAATCAGTTCTACCAAATTTCTATCAACATGTTAAATATGCAACCAGAGGAAAAACAATTCTAGATCATCTGTACTCCACACACAGAGACGCGTACAAAGCTCTCCCTCCCCTCCATTTAGTAAATCCGACCACAATTCTATCCTTCTGATTCCTGCTTACAAGAAAAATTTAAAGCAGGAAGCACCAGTGACTCGGTCTATAAAAAAGTGATCAGATGAAGTAGATGCTAAACTACAGGACTGTTTTGCTATCACAGACTGGAACATGTTCCGGAATTCTTCCGATGGCATTGAGGAGTACACCACATCAGTCACTGGCTTTATCAATAAGTGCATCGAGTACGTCATCCCCGCAGTGACTGTACGTACATACCCCAACCAGAAGCCATGGATTACAGGCAACATTCGCACTGAGCTAAAGGGTAGAGCTGCCGCTTTCAAGGTGCGGGACGCTAACCCGGAAGCTTACAAGAAATCCTGCTATGCCCTGCGACGAACCATCAAACAGGCAAAGGGTCAATACAGGGTTAAGATTGAATCATACTACACCGGCTCTGACACTCGTCTTATGTGACAGGGCTTGCAAACTATTACAGACTACAAAGGGAAGCACAACCGCGAGCTGCCCAGTGACACGAGCATAATCACTGAGGCATGCATGAGAGCATCAGCTGTTCCGGATGACTGTGATCACGCTCTCCATAGCCGACGTGAGTAAGACCTTTAAACAGGTCAACATACACAAGGCTGTGGGGCCAGACGGATTACCAGGACGTGTGCTCCGGGCATGTGCTGACCAACTGTGCCCAAGAACACAAAGGCAACCTGCCTAAATGACTACAGACCCGTAGCATGCACATCCGTAGTCATGAGGTGCTTTGAAAGGTTGGTAATGGCTCACATCAACACCATTATCCCAGAAACCCTAGACCTACTCAAATTTTCATACCGCCCAAACAGATCCACAGACGATGCAATCTCTATTGCACTCCACACTGCCCTTTCCCACCTGGACAAAAGGAACACTTATGTGAGAATGCTATTCATTGACTACAGCTCAGCGTTCAACACCATAGTACCCTCAAAGCTCATCACTAAGCTAAGGATCCTGGGACTGAACACCTCCCTCTGCAACTGGATCCTAGAATTCCTGACAGGCTGTCCCCAGGGGGTGAGTGAAGGTAGCAACACATCTGCCACACTGATCCTCAACACTGGACCTCCACAGGGGTGCGTGCTCAGTCCCCTCCTGTACTTCCTGTTCACCCACGACTGCATGGCCAGGCATGACTCCAACACCATTATTAAGTTTGCAGACAACACAACAGGAGTGCCAAGTCTAGGACAAAAAGTCTTCTCAACAGTTTTTTACCCCCAAGCCATAAGACTCCTGAACAGGTAATCAAATGGCTACTCAGACTAATTGCATGTGCCCCCCCTCCCCAACCCCCCTTTTTACACTGCTGCTACTCTCTGTTTATCATGTATGCTTAGTCACTTTAACTATACATTCATGTACATACTACCTCAATTGGGCCGACCAACCAGTGCTCCCGCACATTGGCTAATCTGCATTGTGGCCCGCCACCAACCACCTGCCACCCCCTCTTTTACGCTACTGCTACTCTCTGTTCATCATACACTGCTCAAAAAAATTAAGGGAACACTTAAACAACACAATGTAACTCCAAGTCAATCACACATCTGTGAAATCAAACTGTCCACCTAGGAAGCAACACTGATTGACAATACATTTCACATGTTGTTGTGCAAATGGTATAGACAACAGGTGGAAATTATAGGCAATTAGCAAGACACCCCCATTAAAGGAGTGGTTCTGCAGGTGGGGACCACAGACCACTTCTCAGTTCCTATGCTTCCTGGCAGATGTTTTGGTCACTTTTGAATGCTGCCGGTGCTTTCACTCTAGTGGTAACATGAGACGGAGTCTACAACCCACACAAGTGGCTCAGGTAGTGCAGCTTATCCAGGATGGCAACAACCCAGCAGCAGGACCGCTACCTCTGCCTTTGTGCAAGGAGGAGCAGGAGGAGCACTTCCAGAACCCTGCAAAAGGACCTCCAGCAGGCCACAAATGTGCATGTGTCTGCTCAAACGGTCAGAAACAGACTCCATGAGGGTGGTATGAGGGCCCGACGTCCACAGGTGGGGGTTGTGCTTACAGCCCAACACCGTGCAGAACGTTTTTCATTTGCCAGAGAACACCAAGATTGGCAAATTCGCCACTGGCGCGCTGTGCTCTTCACAGATGAAAGCAGGTTCACACTGAGCACATGTGACAGACGTGACAGTCTGGTGACGCTGTGGAGAACGTTCTGCTGCCTGCAACATCCTCCAGCATGACCGGTTTGGCGGTGGGTCAGTCATGGTGTGGGGTGGCATTTCTTTGGGGGGCCGCACAGCCCTCCATGTGTTCGCCAGAGGTAGCCTGACTGCCATTAGGTACCGAGATGAGATCCTCAGACCCCTTGTGAGACTATATGCTGGTGCGGTTGGCCCTGGGTTCCTCCTAATGCAAAACAATGCTAGACCTCATGTGGCTGGAGTGTGTCAGCAGTTCCTGCAAGAGGAAGGCATTGATGCTATGGACTGGCCCGCCCGTTCCCCAGACCTGAATTCAATTGAGCACATCTGGGACATCATGTCTCGCTCCATCCACCACAGACTGTCCAGGAGTTGGCGGATGCTTTAGTCCAGGTATGGGAGGAGATCCCTCAGGAGACCAACCACCACCTCATCAGGAGCATGCCCAGGCATTGTAGGGAGGTCATACAGGCACGTGGAGGCCACACACACTACTGAGCCTCATTTTGACTTGCTTTAAGGACATTACATCAAAGTTGGATCCGCCTGTAGTGTGGTTTTCCACTTTAATTTAGAGTGTCACTCCAAATCCAGACCTCCATGGGTTGATAAATTTGATTTCCATTGATAATATTTGTGTGATTTTGTCCGCACAGTCAACTATGTAAATAAAAAAGTATTTAATAAGAATATTTAATTCATTCAGATCTAGGATGTGTTATTTTAGTGTTCCCTTTATTTTTTGAGCAGTGTATATGCATAGTCACTTTAACCATATCTACATGTACATACTACCTCAATCAGCCTGACTAACCGGTGTCTGTATGTAGCCTCGCTACTGTTATAGCCTCACTACTGTATATAGCCTCGCTACTGTTATAGCCTCGCTACTGTATATAGCCTCGCTACTGTTATAGCCTCGCTATTGTTATAGCCTTGCTACTGTTATAGCCTCGCTACTGTTATAGCCTCGCTACTGTTATAGCCTCGCTACTGTATATAGCCTCACTTTTACTATTGTTTTATTTCTTTACTTACCTATTGTTCACCTTTTTTGCACTATTGGTTAGAGCCTGTAAGTAAGCATTTCACTGTAAGGCCTACCTACACCTGTTGTATTCGGCGCACGTGACAAATAAACTTTTATTTTATTTTATTTTATTTGAAGTCCGTTCTCTGGCTCGGCCACTTAAGGGAATTCAGAGACTTGTCTCGAAGCCACTCCTATGTCATCTTGGCTGTGTGCTTTGGGTCGTTGTCCTGATGGAAGGTGAACCTTCACCCCAGTCTGAGGTCCTGAGCACTCTGGAGCAGGTTTTTATCAAGGATCTCTCTATACTTTGTTCTGTTCATCTTCCCCTCGATCCTGACTTGTCTCCCAGTCCCTGCAGCTGAAAAACATGGATGGTCCCAGGTTTCCTCCAGATGTGACGTTCTGTCAGAGTGACCATCGGGTTCTTGATCACCTCCCTGACCAAAGCCCTTCTCCCCCGATTGCTTAGTTTGGCTGGCAGTCAGCTTTAGGAAGAATCTTGGTAGTTCCAAACTTCTTCCATTTAAGAATGATGATGTTCTTTGGGACATTCAATGCTGCCGAAATGTTTTGGTCCCCTTCCTGTCACGAACCGGCTCAAAGCCCGTAACAAAGGGAGACAACGTGGAGATAAGGAGTAACAAAAGATATATTTATTAACTAAAGCAACTAAGGAAAATATCCAATGGTGTGTGTAATCAGTAGTCCGTAGTGTAAGTGAGTGTTTTGCATGCATGAATGTGATAATGCAGGGTGTTGAAAGGTGCCAAAGCACACAAACAAAAGGCCACCAAGAACCACACCACAATCTACAACAGGTGTCTGCATGGAGAGAGTCTCCTCCATGAATGTTGAAGAGGTCTATTTATCCTGGGAGACACCTGGCCCAGGTGTTTCCCATGTAGCTGACGACCCTCTCAACTCCGCCCACCGGCATCCTAATAAGGAAACAAGAACAAAGACAGAATACGGCAGACAGAGTGGGAGGGTCGTCACATTCCCCCCCATAAAACCGGGGACCAACAAGGACCCCGGAACAACATACCAGCCTCCCGCGCCCCAAATTGACACAGGCCTCCCGCGTCCCAAATTGACACAGGCCTCCCGCGTCCCAAATTGACACAGGCCTCCCGCGTCCCAAATTGACACAGGCCTCCCGCGTCCCAAATTGACACAGGCCTCCCGCGTCCCAAATTGACACAGGCCTCTCGCGTCCCAAATTGACACAGGCCTCTGCGTCCCAAATTGACACAGGCCTCTGCGTCCCAAATTGACACAGGCCTCTGCGTCCCAAATTGACACAGGCCTCTGCGTCCCAAATTGACACAGGCCTCTGCGTCCCAAATTGACACAGGCCTCTGCGTCCCAAATTGACACAGGCCTCTGCGTCCCAAATTGACACAGGCCTCTGCGTCCCAAATTGACACAGGCCTCTGCGTCCCAAATTGACACAGGCCTCTGTGCCCCAAATTGATGAGGGTTTACGTGTTCACACTTACAATTTGCCCCAGCCAACCTCCTCCCCAGACCTCAGCAACCTTCGCACAGGAAGCAACATTTAAGAGGAAAGAAAACAAGACCAGGAGGGAGCAGACAGGACAGAGAGAACATGACAATACGAAACAATGGTCAGTCACGTAAACATTAGGAACAGGGCGCACGAGAGAGCGCATCAGCAATCACGTTTTCAGTCCCCCGGATGTGCCTCACATCTAGATGGAATGATTGTAAAAATAAACACCATCGCATTATCCTCTGGTTTGGACACATCATGGACCTCAAAAAAGTGAGGGGGTTATGGTCGGTGTAGACCACAATAGGTACTACCCCGACCCGACATACACTTCGAAGTGTTGTAGCGCCCAAATGAGTGCTAGCGCTTCCTTTTCAATAACCGAATAGTTCAACTGATAATCGTTAAACTTTTTAGAAAAGAAACTAACAGGCTTCTCAATCCCAGACACATCTGCTTGCAGCAAAACTGCACCTGCCCCCACATGACTAGCATCCACCTGCAAGGTAAATGACAAATCCATGCGAGGAGCAGCCAGCACTGGAGTTGAGGTAAGCAACCTCTTTGAATCTTCAAAAGCGTGTTGACAACGAGTAGACCAAACGTAAACAGCCTTAGCTTTCAGCATATCTGTCAAGGGAGCGACCACAGTAGAGAAGTTATTACAAAAACTACGGTAATAACCAATCATGCCCAAGAAACGCATCAGTTCCTTTTTAGTAGTTGGTGGTGGAAAAGCATCAATAGCCACCACTTTAGCCCGAACAGGACGCACTTCACCCTGCCCAACCACTTTTCCAAGGTATGTAACGGTCGCCTGAGCAAACTCACATTTTGCCAGATTGATTGTGAGGCGACCTGCAGCCAGACGTTCAAACAAGGCTTGAATACGGGACAGATGTTCTTCCCAAGTATCTGCATAGATCACTACATCGTCCAAATAAACAGCGCACCCGGTCAGACCGGCGACAACCCTGTTCATAAGTCGCTGAAAAGTGGCAGGTGCATTGCGCAGACCGAAACTCATAACTGAATACGAGTACAGACCAAAGGGTGTAATAAAGGCAGAGATTTCACGTGCCCTACTCGTCAGTGGCACCTGCCAATAGCCTTTTAACAGGTCAAATTTGCTCACAAACTTAGCTGCACCGACTTGATCAACACAGTCCTCCATCCGAGGAAGAGGAAATGAATCTGGCTTTGTGACACTGTTTACCTTACGGTAGTCCGTACAAAAACGGTTTGTTCCATCCGGTTTACTGACCAAGATACAGGGAGAAGCCCAACTGGAGAAAGAAGGCTCTGCTATCTTACTCTCCAGCATGTACTTGACCTCAGCATCCAGACAACGTAGTTTCTCTGAAGAAACTCTATAGAACCGCTGACGAATGGGGTCAGCACCTCCAATGTCAATATCATGTTCTATTAAGTTTGTACGTGTAGGTGTATCAGAAAATAAACCTGGAAATCTCTGAATCAGACCAACCATCTCTTTCCGCTCATCAACAGGTAGGTGAGTGAGAAGACTGTCTAAAATATCCAGTGTTTCTGAATTTTTCAATCTACCCTGCAATATACAATCGTCAGGACCAGGAACATCTTCCTCCTCATGCACAGATCTAGCACGACAAGAACCCAAGGAAACAACGGTATCAGCCAAAAGAACAGGTTTACCGTCCTCTGTAGAATCCCACTGTTCAGTCTCAGAGGAACGTGCATAATAGGGTTTTAACAGATTTACATGGCACAGCTGGTGTGCTTTCCTCCGTTCTGGAGTGGCAACTAGATAATTTTGCTCAGTGTACTGGCGCACCACTGTATATGGACCTTGAAACTTGGCTTGAAAAGGAGAACCAACAATTGGCAGCAGAGCAAGAACCTGGTCACCTGGACTAAAGTGACGAGGCTCAGTTCGGCGATCAAATATGCCCTTCATCCTAGCCTGTGAAGATGATAACTTCTCTTTAGCCATTTCACCAGCGGCATACAGCCGTCGCCGGAAATCACACACATACGAACACAGGGACTGAGGAGGCTCGGGAGACTTCCAGTCATCCTGGAGAACAGATAAAAGTCCACGCACCCTATGTCCAAACACAAGGTCATTTGGACTGAAACCTGTGCTCTCCTGTGAAACTTCCCTAGCGGCTAACAGTAACCAAGGCAACCCCTCCTCCCAATCCTTATCCATCTCAGTACAATAAGCTCTCAACAAAGACTTAAGTGTTTGATGGAAACGTTCCAGTGCTCCTTGACTTTGCGCGTGATAGGCGCTAGACACATTGTGTTTAATATGGAGCTGTTGAAGAACCTGACCAAACAGATTAGAGGTAAAATTAGATCCTTGATCACTCTGAATGACCTTAGGGATTCCAAACAATGAGAGAAACTGAGTCAAAGCTTTTAACACCGATTTAGTCGTGATAGATCGGAGAGGATAGGCAGCAGGAAACCTAGTGGTCTGACACATGACAGTGAACAGGTAACTGCTACCCTTTTTAGAACGAGGCAGAGGACCCACACAGTCAATAATAAGATACTCAAAAGGTTGGCTGAGTACAGGAATAGGAAACAATGGTACTGGTTTAATAGCTTGATTAGGCTTACCAGTTAATTGACAGGTGTGACAAGTTTTGATAAAATCAGAAACATCCCTCTTTAATCTAGGCCAAAAGAAATGTCTTAATATGCGATTGTAGGTTTTCCTCACCCCCATATGTCCAGCAACGTCACTGTGAGAAGTTTCCAACACCAACTCACGAAGCTTAACTGGTACAACAACCTGACTAATTGCCTCCCCCAGAAAAACACTATCATGAGACACCCACTTTCTCATCAGGACATCCTCTTGGAGAAAATAGCCATGGGCGACATCTCCCAACTGTTCTATAGGCACAATTTGATCACGCAACTCTTCCAACGTGGGGTCATCCCGTTGAGCATTGATTAGATCTGAGCGGGTTACAGATAACGGGATAACAGGGAAAACAGTGACATACTTTGTATTATTATCATTAGTCGGCGCAGTGACTAGTTCGCCACGGCTCATAGAACGTGTCACTGCACACGCAGAGAACACCTCTGGGAAACTCTGTACACTCTCATCAGGAATCCCAACAAATGACGGCTTAGTGGAAACCACTAGAGATGGAAACACAACTGGCCATACACGCTCACCTGCTAAGTTATTCCCAAGGATAACGTCGATACCCTCAATAGGCAACGAAGGACGCACCCCCACAACAACTTCACCCTTCACCAGCCCACAATCCAACATCAGTTTATGCAATGGAACTGACAGAGTGTTCAAACCTATTCCCCTAATTAGAACACTATTCCCCGAATCAGTCTCAGCAGAAAAGGGTAACACAGACTCCAACACAAATGATTCAGAGGCACCTGTGTCTCTCAGGATCTTCACTGGCACTAGGTCTTTACTTCCTAACATAGACACAAAACCTTCTGTAATGAAAGGTAAATAGTCTGGATCAATATGGACTTTCACATTCTCCTGGGCCTGAGGAAATGAGTCAAGAATGAACTGATGTGGAACAGGTGCAGCTAACGCAGCAGGCTTAGATTTAGCGTAAGCACCCTTTGACCTGAGAAGTGGACATTCGTTTTTCCAATGACCTGAACCTTGACAGTAGTGACACTCCTGCCCAAAGTCAGCCTTACCATGGGAGTCAGGTTCAACCCTAGTTGAATAGAACTCTGCCCGAGAATCAAAGTATCTCGGTGAGCGAAGCCCAAATCTATCCGAACGCCCCCACTCTTTCCGAATACGGGGTTTTGCAAAGACACTTTTGTGAGTCAACACATACTCGTCCGCCAAAACCGCAGCTTCAGCAACATTCTTTACTTTCTGTTCATTAATATAAGTGGCAATACGATCAGGAATTGTGTCCTTAAATTGCTCTAACATAATCAGATCACACAGCCCTTGAAAGTCACAACTGCAGAGGCAGAACACCAGCGATTAAACTGTAAAGATAACTGTCGCGCAAACTCAACATGAGTCTGGTTATCGTCCCTTTTTAAAGTTCTAAATCGTTGGCGGTAAGCCTCAGGGACCAATTCATAAATCTGTAACACAGCTGTTTTAACTTTATCATAACTGGCACTGTCGTGTACACTAAGAGCTGAATATGCTTCCTGCGCTTTACCAGTCAGCACACACTGCAACATTAAAGTGCGGTCAGAATCAGGCCAACTCTAGCGTTAGCAACCCGCTCAAACAACGAAAAGAATGTCTCGGGGTCCCTTTCATTAAACCGAGGCAATAACCGCAAGTTCCCAACAATATCAAATGTCTCTGGGGCACAACCAAAAGCGGAACTACCCCTAGGTAAATCTGGGTCACCTTCCCAAAACAAACTCTCCCCTGAGATCTTTCCTTCCCTAACCAACTCTATACGTTCTTGTTGCAACTTGATTTTAGCACGCTCCATATATTGTTTAAATGCCAATTCCTTTTCATATTTCACACGATCATGCTCTAGCTTCTCACGATCATGCTGCCGATCATGCTCTAGCTTCTCACGATCATGCTCTAGCTGTAACAAAAGCAGTTCTTTCTGCTGTTCAAAAAGAAGGCTACTAGGACTAACCGATGGAATGGCCATTGTAACGTTATGGGGAGACAACAAATCCTCAGCAGAGGCTGGCCCGGTGGTAACTTCAAGAATACCACTCTCCATCAGATTGGCTTTCAATATCAACCTAATAGAATTCTTTAGACGTTTATCACTAATCTCAACCTTGTAGTGTTCCGCGACCTTCAACAGCTGTTCTTTAGTACCTAAATCTAACAATTCCTCTGATGGAGAGCGAATGAACTTATCTACATAAGACGCCATAATCACACAAAAAAAAATTCTCGCTCTTCCCTTCTGCTGAGCACACCAGAACACAACCCGAGAATTGACAATCACCCTGAGCACCACAGAAGAGAGATGAGATATGGAGCTTCCCCAAAACCTACAATAACTCAACCTAGTCTTCGTGCAGATTTGCGGTGGAATTTACGCACTGTAGCCCGCTGGCAAGGAAATAGAACTCCCCAGCATGCTGGCAAATTCCACCAAGCCACGGATGTGCCCCGAGACAACTGCTCAGTCCACAGACACCACACAAAAATAACAAACATTAACCATGCCCAACATATTCCAAAAAATGAAACACGTCGCTAAACCTATCAGGGGAAAAAGGCTATAGCTCCGGGTAGGAAGTTCCACTACCCTACACAAATCTCCTACCGAGGTACACAGCCGATTTACTCACCTCCTCAGACTGACTTCCCAACAGAAAGTAGAACAAGAGTTTCCAGGCTAGGCAAGGCCGGGAAACTAACCATTATACTCTCTCCAACGCAGCACACAAACCAAACAACAAAGGCAACCAATACTGGGCCGATCACACTCAAACACCATATTCAAACCAAACACGTACCTCCACGGTCTCCCAAACCAATAGTTCAAAGATCCCGACGAGCCCCCACTTGTCACGAACCGGCTCAAAGCCCGTAACAAAGGGAGACAACGTGGAGATAAGGAGTAACAAAAGATATATTTATTAACTAAAGCAACTAAGGAAAATATCCAATGGTGTGTGTAATCAGTAGTCCGTAGTGTAAGTGAGTGTTTTGCATGCATGAATGTGATAATGCAGGGTGTTGAAAGGTGCCAAAGCACACAAACAAAAGGCCACCAAGAACCACACCACAATCTACAACAGGTGTCTGCATGGAGAGAGTCTCCTCCATGAATGTTGAAGAGGTCTATTTATCCTGGGAGACACCTGGCCCAGGTGTTTCCCATGTAGCTGACGACCCTCTCAACTCCGCCCACCGGCATCCTAATAAGGAAACAAGAACAAAGACAGAATACGGCAGACAGAGTGGGAGGGTCGTCACATTCCCCAGATCTGTGCCTTGACACAATTCTGTCTCGGAGCACTACAGACAGTTCCTTCGTCCTCATGGTTTGGTTTTTGTTCTAACATGCACTGCCAACTATGAGGTCTTATATAGACAGGTGTGTGCCTTTCCAAATCATGTCCAATCAATTGAATTTACTACAGGTGGAATCCAATCAAGTTGTAGAAGCATCTCAAGGATGATCAATGGAAACAGGATGCACCTGTGCTCAATTTTGAGTCTCATAGCAAAGGGTCTGAATACTTATGTAAATAAGGTATTTCAAAAATGTCTAAAAAACTGTTTTCGCTTTGTCCTCATGGGGTACTCTGTGTAGTTTGCTGAGGATTTTTTTTTATTGCATCCATTTTAGAATAAGGCTGTAACGTAACAAAATGTGGAAAAAGTCAAGGGGTCTGAATACTTTCCTAAGGCACAGGATGATCAAAAGAAGGCAAGTTTTTATGAAATCGTTTTCATTTTCTTCAAAGAAAACAAACTTATAGAGCATGACAGTTTTTTAAAACTTGGAAAAACAAGTCAGGTCCAGGCTGTTTCAATTGTGGGAATCTACTCTCAGTAGACAGTTTATTAGGCACACCCATATGGTACAGAGTCGGACCCCTTTGTCTCCAGAACAGACTGAATGTTTTGGGGAATGTAAGCATTGCTCAATTGGTATCAAGGGACCTAACACGTGCCAGGAAAACATTCCCCACACCATTACACCACCCCCACCAGCCTGTACCATTGACACCAGGCAAATCCTGATTCTGCCATCAGCATGACGCAACAGGAACCGGGATTCGTCGGACCAGGCAATGTATTTCCATTTCCATATTATCCAGTGTTGGTTATCGCGTGCCCATTGGAGACGCTTCTTCTTGTTTTTAGCTGATAGGAGTGGAACCCAGTGCGGCTGTAATAACCTATTCGTGAAAGGGTCCAACGAGGTGTGGGTTCTGAGGTGCCGTTCTGCACACCACTATTGTACTGTGCCATTATTTGCCTGCTTGTGGCATGCCTGTTAGCCTATACGATTCTTGCCATTCTCCTTTGACCTCTCATCAACTAGCTGTTTTCACCCTCAGGACTGCCGCTGACTGGATGGTTTTTGTTTTGTCACACCACTCTTAATAAACTCTAGACATGTGAAAAGATCAGGAGGCCAGCTGTTTCTGAGATACCGACGATCATATCACCCTCAAAGTCACTAGTTTTTCCCATTATAACGTTCAATCGAACAGTAACTGAATGCCTCGATGCTTGTCTGCCTGCTGTAGGGCAGGCAGGTAGCCTAGTGGCTAGAGCGTTGGGTCAGCAACCGAAAGGTTGCTGGATTGAATCCCCGAGCTGACAAGGTCAAATCTGTCGTTCTGCCCCTGAACAAGGCAGTTAACCCACTGTTCCCCGGTAGGTCGTCATTGTAAATAAGAATTTGTTCGTAACCGACTTGCCTCGTTAAATAAATACAAATATATAGCAAGCGATGGCCACGTGACTCACTAGTAGCGAACCATTTTCGTGAACAGGGTTGTGTACCTAGTAAACTGGCCGCAGAGTGTATTTTGGTACAGTGTACTGAGTGTAAGTCGCTTTGGATAAAAGCGTCTGCTAAATGGCATATATTATTATTATTATATATTATTATTATTGGAGACTGGATTTTAATATAGCTCATAAATAAAGCAGGACCTCAACTGATGTGGATGTCTGATTCTATCTCTTCCTGCCTTGTCTTGTGGTCCTTGCACTGCCAGGGTTGTGGGTTTGATTCCCGGGACCATCCATATGTAAAATGCATGCACACATGATTGTAAGTCACGTCTGCTAAATGGCACATATTATTACTATTATTATTATGTCTTGATGTAATAGTGAAAGACTGTGGAAAAATGGGGGGAAATGACTTCATGACCTGGGGGCAACTGATCTGTTCCAGTTTAATAACAAAGCTTCCAGTACTTTCTTTGACGTCAACAAGTTGTAATACACATAGTTCACCATGTTATATTGTATTACAAATGTACTGTGAATTTCACGATTATATTATGTTATATAAATTGTTTACTAGTTCTCACAATATGATGCAAATATGGTGAGTCAAACCATATAATTTAATATAATTTTAACTGTACTAAACTCACAACTCAACCCCTCTAGGTTCTGCAGACTTTAGTCAAACCAGGTGTTTGTTTACTGCACAGAATAGATTTATGATGGACTCGGCGGAAGCTTTTATGAGCACTACATGTTCATGTGTAATTAATATGCATGTTTTGAAACTTGAACAGTAATGTTCATTTGACTTTTTCAGATAAAACAGTTAAAACAGGTTTGATGGTTGTTTATTTTACCAGAGCTGGTTTGATGCTTGACAGATCCCTTCAGTGATCTAACATGTGGAGATTTGGCTACCTGCTGAAATAGCAGGGCTCAGATAGCAGGGCTGAGATAGCAGGGTTGAGATAGCAGGGCTCAGATAGCAGGGTTGAGATAGCAGGGCTGAGATAGCAGGGTTGAGATAGCAGGGCTCAGATAGCAGGGCTGAGATAGCAGGGCTGAGATAGCAGGGCTCAGATAGCAGGGCTCAGATAGCAGGGTTGAGATAGCAGGGCTCAGATAGCAGGGCTCAGATAGCAGGGCTGAGATAGCAGGGCTCAGATAGCAGGGCTCAGATAGCAGGACTCAGATAGCAGGGCTCAGATAGCAGGGCTGAGATAGCAGGGCTCAGATAGCAGGGTTGAGATAACAGGACTCAGATAGCAGGGCTCAGATAGCAGGGCTCAGACAGCAGGGCTGAGATAGCAAGGCTCAGATAGCAGGGCTCAGATAGCAGGGCTGAGATAGCAGAGATAGCAGGGTTGAGATAGCAGGGTTGAGATAGCAGGGCTCAGATAGCAGGGCTCAGATAGCAGGGCTGAGATAGCAGGGCTGAGATAGTAGGGTTGAGATAGCAGGGCTCAGATAGCAGGGCTCAGATAGCAGGGCTCAGATAGCAGGACTCAGATAGCAGGGCTCAGATAGCAGGGCTCAGATAGCAGGGTTGAGATAACAGGGTTGAGATAACAGGACTCAGATAGCAGGGCTCATATAGCAGGGTTCAGATAGCAGGGTTGAGATAACAGGACTCAGATAGCAGGGCTCAGATAGCAGGGCTCAGATAGCAGGGCTCAGATAGCAGGACTCAGATAGCAGGGCTCAGATAGCAGGGCTCAGATAGCAGGGCTCAGATAGCAGGGCTCAGATAGCAGGGTTGAGATAACAGGGTTGAGATAACAGGACTCAGATAGCAGGGCTCAGATAGCAGGACTCAGATAGCAGGGCTCAGATAGCAGGGTTGAGATAACAGGGTTGAGATAACAGGACTCAGATAGCAGGGCTCATATAGCAGGGTTCAGATAGCAGGGTTGAGATAGCAGGGCTCAGATAGCAGGGCTCAGATAGCAGGGCTCAGATAGCAGGACTCATATAGCAGGGCTCAGATAGCAGGGTTGAGATAACAGGGTTGAGATAACAGGACTCAGATAGCAGGGCTCATATAGCAGGGTTCAGATAGCAGGGTTGAGATAACAGGACTCAGATAGCAGGGCTCAGATAGCAGGGCTGAGATAGCAAGGCTCAGATAGCAAGGCTCAGATAGAAGGGCTCAGATAGCAGGGTCTCTCACACACAGCCCCTTTCACTCCTGTCCTGCCCTGACCATACTGGTGGTCATCTGGTTATGATCAAAGGTTTGAGTTTAGGACCACAGGATTGGATAATTTAACAGTGTGTCTCAGCCTCAATCCAATAAACCCCATACAAACTGAAACTAGTAACGTCCACATACCAGGATTGGGGAATTTAACAGTGTGTCTCAGCCTCAATCCAATAAACCCCATACAAACTGAAACTAGTAACGTCCACATACCAGGGATCAGAGGAGCTGATCCGGATGGCAATTTCAGTTGTCGTCAGTGACTGCAAATGGATTTATGCAGTGCAAGATGAATGGATGAATAGGTATAAAAAATATAAGATGTTTTCATCTATTATATAGATGTTTTCAAATATCAGAATAGTATATTATAGACCCACTATACCGGTGGCATAATACCTTGGATAATGGTCAAGTGATCTGAAAGTCAGTGTTTTCATTTCCTTTGGGGAATGTACTGCTGTTCTGCCCTCTTCAATAGAAATACATGTTATTTTTAGTCTGGGAATAAACAGTTGTAAAATGTACCATGACTACATTTGAACAAATACTGCACCATAGATGGGATTTGGTTGTAATTCATTTGAGACTGACTGGGACTTAGGGATTTGATAGAGCTGCAAAAATGCAATTTATTTGTTTTCAGGGGCAGAACAAATTCTTCGTAACATGTTTTGGCAGAAAGAAATTCAGGGTAGTCAGGTACCCAAGGGACTCAAGCCATTTTCTGTTTTCTGACCCTGTGAAATAAGGTCGAAGTGTCTGAGAGATATACTGTAGATCAGGAGGTGGGATTTAAAAATTCAGCGGAGGGTTTCACAGATTTCTTTTGTTGGAACGATTTGTTTGTCAAAAGAAATTTCAGAAAAAGGGCAGGTATTTGAAAATATATAGGTACATTCTAATTTCTACATACTTTCTATCTAGTTGAAGACATTCAAGAGTGGCCTGGAGTGATTTTTATTTTATTCTTACTCAAACCTCCCGCGGGCCAGATTGAATGGGCTCACGAGCCGGAACTGGCCCACCCCTGTTGTAGCTCTATTTCTACATTCCTTGATGTCATGTCAGAAGAAAATCACATCATTATTAAGCTAATCAACATGCAATCCCCATGGCTCCTGGTGTCTGCCAGGTCAAGGTCTGAGGTCCTGTATTTTGGTTTCATTTCCATCCAGAGTCCTCCAGGATTCAGAGTTTATAGTTTAAGACTGATCACATATGTTGATAAAAAGAACCATGTGTACCAGCGTCCGAGGAATTAAGACTAAATTAAACAGAAACAACCTTCCCCTGGAGACGTTCAACTGGTCTCCCTTCGTCTCTGTTGATGACAGTGCATTCAGAAAGTATTCAGACCCCTTCCCTTTTCCACATTTTGTTATGTTAAAGCCTTATTCTAAAATGTATTAAATTACCTTTTTCTTCAATCATCAGACAATACCCCATAACGACAAAGCGAAAACAGGTTTTTCAAAACTTTATAAATGTATTTACGTAATTATTCAGACCCTTTGCTATGAGACTCAAAATTGAGCTCAGCTGCATACTGTTTCCATTGATCATCCTTGAGATGTTTCTACAACTTGATTGGAGCCTAGCTGTGGTACATTCAATTGATTGGACATGATTTGGAAAGGCACACACCTGTCTATATAAGGTCCCACAGTTGACAGTGCATGTCAGAGCAAAAGACAGGATTGTGTCGAGGCTCAGCTCTGTAGAAGGATACCAACAAATGTCATCAGCACTGAAGGTACCCAGGAGCACAGTTTAGAACCACCAAGACTCATCCTAGAGCTGGCTGCTCAGACAAACTGAGCAATCGGGGAAGAAGGGCCTTGGTCAGGGAGGTGACCAAGAACCTGATGGTCACTCTGACAGAGCTCCAGAGATCCTCTGTGGAGATGGGAGAAGGACAACCTTCCAGAAGGACAACCATCTCAGCAGCACTACACCAATCAGGCCTTTATGGTCATGGCCTGATGGAAGCCATTCCTCAGTAAAAGGCACATGACAGCCTGCTCGGAGTTTGCCAAAAGGCACCTAAAGACACTCAGACCATGAGAAACAAGATTCTCTGGTTTGATGAAACCAAGATTGAACTCTTTGGCCTGAATGCCAAGCATCAAGTCTGGAAGAAACCTGGCACCATAGCTACAGTGAAGGATGGTGGTGGCAGCACCATGCTGTGGGGATGTTATTTAGCGGCAGGGACTGGGAGACTAGTCGGGATCGAGGGAAATATGAACGGATCAATGTAGAGGGAGATCCTTGATGAAAACCTGCTCCAGAGCGCTCAGGACCTCAGACTGGGGCAAAGATTCACCTTCCAACAGGACAACGACCCAAAGCACACAGCCAAGACAACATAGGAGTGGCTTCGGGACAAGTCTCTGAATGTTCTTGAGGTGCCCAGCCAGAGCACGGACTTGAACCCGATCAAACATCTCTGGAGAGACCTAAAAATTGTGCAGCGACACTCCCCATCCAAACTGACAGAGCTTGAGAGGATCTGCAGAAAATGTGATTTACTCCCCAAATACAGGTGTACCAAGCTTGTAGTGTCATACCCAAGAAGACTCAAAGATGTAATTGCTGCCAAAAGTGCTTCAACAAAGTACTGAGCAAAGGGTCAGAAAACTTATGTAAATGTGATATTTCCATTTTCTTTTGCTTTTTCATTATGGGGTATTGTGTGTAGATTGATGAGAGAAAAAAACTATTTCATTCATTTTAGAATAAGGCTGTAACGTAACAAAATGTGAAAAAAGTCAAGGGGTCTGAATGCTTTCCGAATGCACTGTATAAAGTTGAAGTCAGAGGTTTACATACACCTTGGCCAAATACATTTAAACTCAGTTTTTCACAATTCCTGACATTTAATCCTAGTAGAAATTCCATGTTTTAGGTCAGTTAGGATCACCACTTTATTTTAAGAATGTGAAATGTCAGAACAACAGTAGAGAGAATGATTTATTTATTTCAGCTTTTATTTGTTTCATCACATTCCCAGTGGGTCAGAAGTTTACATACACTCAATTAGTATTTGGTAGCATTGCCTTTAAATTGTTTAACTTAGGTCAAATGTTTCGGGTAGCCTTCCACAAGCTTCCCACAATAAGTTGGGTGAATTTTGGCCCATTCCTCCTGACAGAGCTGGTGTAACTGAGTCAGGTTTGTAGGCCTCCTTGAGCGGACATGCTTTTTCAGTTCTGCCCACACATTTTCAATAGGATTGAGGTCAGGGCTTTGGACAGAGGAACTCTGCCTAGAAGGTCACCATCCCAGAGTCGACTCTTCACTGTTGACGTTGACACTGGTGTTTTTCCAGTTGAGGACTTGGGAGACGTCTGTTTCTCAAACTAGACACTCTAATGTACTTGTCCTCTTGCTCAGTTGTGCGACAGATTTTTTATGGAATATCTACAGGCCAGAGGCCCATTAGAGGCCCATTATCAGCAACCATCACTCCTGTATTCCAATGGCACGTTGTTAGCTAATCCAAGTTTATCATTTTAAAAGGCACTCTAATGTGATTGTCCTCTTGCTCAATTGTGAACCGGGGCCTCCCACTCCTGTTTCAAATCTGGTTAGAGCCCGTTTGCGCTGTTCTGTGAAGGGAGTAGTACACAGCGTTGTGAGATCTTCAGTTTCTTGGCAATTTCTCGCATGGAATAGCCTTAATTTCTCAGAACAAGAATAGACTGACAAGTTTCAGAAGAAAGCTCTTTGTTCCTGGCCATTTTGAGCCTGTAATCGAACCCACAAATGCTGATTCTCCAGACACTCAACTAGTCTAAAGAAGGCCAGTTTTATTGCTTCTTTAATCAGCACAACCATTTTCAGATGTGCTAACATAATTGCAAAAGGGTTTGCTAATGATCAATTAGCCTTTTAAAATGATACAGTTGGATTAGCTAAACACAAAGTGCCATTGGAACACAGGTGTGATGGTTGCTGATAATGGACCTCTGTACACCCATGTACAGTAGATACTCCATAAAAGAAATCTGCCGTTTCTACAATAGTCATTGACAACATTAACAATGTTGACACCGTATTTCTGATCAATTTGTTATTTTAATGGACGAAAAAATGTGCCCGGATATTTCTAAGTGACCCCAAGATTTTGAATGGTAGTTTACATAGACTTGAAATCACTAGCCACTTTAATAATGGAACGCTAGTCACAATAATAATGTTACATATTTTTGCTTTACTCATCTCATACGTATATACTGTATTCTATTCTACTGTATTTAGTTTATGCCAGTCCGACATTGCTCATCCTAATATTTATATGTTCTTTATAATTCCATTCTTTTACGTTTAGGTTGTGTGTATTGTTGTGAATTGTTACATATTACTGCATTGTTGGAGCTAGAAAAACAAGCATTTCACCACACTTGCAATAACATCTGCTAAACATGTGTATGTGACAAATAAAATTTGCTTTAATTTTTATTTGATGAGGGTTTGATTATTTGATATACAAAAAAAAAAAATATTGCCATGAAATGGAGCATAGAAAACGGCAGAAGGGGTTGTGTTCCCTCTTCACTTGCCTAAATATTGTATTAAGTGACAACGATCTAAGCTAATAAACCAAATCGGCTTTCTCATGCTCACTACACATTCTCTTTTGAGGAGTTGTATAGAGTTGGAGAGCTGTTGGAAAGTTTAGGCCAAATTGGACATGCATTGAATGGTATCTATATAGTTATAGTGCTTCTTTTGATACAGTATGTTTATGTTGAGTGCTTGACCTCATGTGGGTTTATTTTGGCACTTGTTCTTTCAAAACAGTACATCCTGGCTGGAGGTCACTCTGTTTTCAAAAATGTGGACAACACATTTTGTTCTTGTAATGAAGTTTGCACTACAGCCAAAGATATCAGTTGGATCTACTGCTTAGTGTAAGAGATAGGGTGACATCTCTGCCAAAGCATTTGTATGATGCGAAATACAGTTCAAGGTTCAGGGTTCACAATGTGGAGCACAGTTTTTATAGATCCCATTGTGGTCAAACGTGGGAATGTCCATTATGGAGATCTATTTTAGTTCTTTAACCATAAACATCTTAAGCTAAATCACATGGCATGTAGGTGAAATGAACCATACAAGGGTGGTGCTCTAGAAATGTATCATCAGCATTCAAAATGTCTAATTCCCGCAAAATGCCTTCGGTTCTCAGTGGATAGCACAACTGTCTGATTCCATGGATGCAGCCCTCAGGTGTGAGCTGGCACTAGTCTAGAGTGCATAACATTAATAATCTAGAAATAACATTGAACATGTCTTGTGTATTTTGTCAATCAGGAACGCATGTTATGAGGTACCTTTGTCGACCCTGCAGGAAGTGCTGAAACATAACTGCAGTGAACAAGTCCAGTGCCACAGGATGCCATAGGTACAGAGTGATTCTGTTACTGTGTGTGGTGTGATGCCACATTGTGCCATCGTGATTCATTCCATTTAAGTGGCATCATTACACTGACAAAATACCCGGCATAGAATAGGCACTGTAGCATTATATATAGCTGTGCATTATGGCAGCTTTAATGGCCGTTTAGCAGTGTAAATATGAACAAAGGCAATTGCAGTAGGCTATTTATAAACCATTTGTCATTCCTGACAGAAAATGTATGTTTGAAACATCCGTGTAGGAGTGATAATATGTCCAAGTTTGATGGATGTCCTGGTGACATTTTCATGTTGTCAAGTTGATCATGACAATGCCTGATATGACATTCTGTACAGGCTTAGACAAATAGCATCTGATATTGTTCATATGGGTATGATAAGTACTTGTTTGATAAATAGAGATTGAGAGCTCTATTTTGACATTAAACAGTCTTCTGTGAGAACAGAGTGCATTTGGAGGTTGATTTGATTGAATTTAGACCATTTTAAATACATACATAAGGGCGCTCCAGCCAGTGACGCCTCCACAAACAATTTAAGAAAATCATTAATGATAACACAAAGCTTAAAAGCTTATTTTCATTGTGCTCCTTTTGGAGGGGAAGGGGGATGCAGCAAGGTTTGGCAGCAATAGTAGTGACAAGACAAAGACAGACAAAACTATGGACAGGTACATCTCCCTTGTCTCACATGGAGGAACATTGTAATTAAGAATGAATGTCTTGAGGCGTGAGAGATGCGTCTATTCTACGGTTAGCGTAGCTGGTTGTGTAACACTGTCTGGTATCTGCCCTGCCTGCTAGGAGCCTTCATTTGTCAAGAACTGTCTTTTTTCAGATTCACTTTCCATTGGATATCATCTTTTACTTGGACCCTCATCAGCTCATAACTCTTTAAAAAAATATATGTTTTTATTATTTTACCCCTTTTTACTCTCCAATTTCTTGGTATCCAATTGGTAGTTACAGTCTTGTCTCATCGCTGCAACTCCCGTACAGAGACTCGGGAGAGGCGAAGGTCGAGAGCCGTGCGTCCTCCAAAACACAACCCGCACTGTTTCTTGACACAATGCCCACTTAACCCGGAAGCCAGCCACACCAATGTGTTGGAGGAAACCCCGTACACCTGGCGACCGTGTCTGCACGCATGCGCCCGGCCCAGGAGTCGTTAGAGCGCGATGGGACAAGGACATCCCTACCGGCCAAACCCTCCCCTAACCCGGACGACGCTGGGCCAATTGTGCACCGCCCCATGGGTCTCCCGGTCGTGGCAGGCTGAGCTCATAACTAACTAAATTATTTTCATTTCCCCCTTCTAGACTATCCTTCCTTCCCAACGGAAGCTACAGTGACAACAGCAGGAGGATTTTATCCAATGAGCTGGAATCTCAGGACTCCATGGGTGGACTGTCTATAGCCCAGAGATAATGACCTAAACCTGCTTATGTCTTACACAAGTTCAACAAGTGAAATACAGTATGTATTAATGGGGTCGTATGGTCACCACAATGAGATTCTGGTCTGAAGGACTAGTCTGATAGTGATGAAGTCAATCATTTGATTATTGAATTACCAGATCATGGTTTATGAATTTACTGCGTAAAAGCACTGTCCAGTCAGAGTTTTTTCCCCCAGGTGAAGACAATCAGACAATGAAGATGCATGAAGAGATCAAAAGCCAATTAGTGTCTGTGGAATGACATGAGTATTACACCAAGATGATTGTTGGTGATTCATATTCTACGGGTCCCTATGAAGGTAAAAGCTATTGTTGGCTCACCAGTTGTCAGTGTTTCCCCTATATGTATTTTACAAGCGTCGCACTACCGCTGCTAAATCTTGGCCTCCAGTTAATTTTTTAAATATATTTTCGGGATGATAAAACATTTAAAATCTAAACTTCAACAACTAAAACAATATATAAAGGAACGTAGAAAAGATAATGGAGCAATATATATATATATATATATTACACACACACTTTATTTTATTTTAAATAAGATCATATTTGAGGAACAAACAACCACCACAATACAAACTAGTCAGGGAGAATCTGAAATTCCAAAAATGTCATAGCATGGGACCCCCTTTAATTTAGTTGTTTGAGCTACTCAGCATAAGAACAATTGTAGGAAACTAGCTTTAAAACTAAAATTCTCTCTGCCCTATGGCAAAACATGTAGAATTGTCAAGAGGGCTTCTAAAACCGCTCCATTGGCCATGCCTACCACCCCCTGCTTACTTGCCACCCCTGCTGAAAAAAATACCTGGGGGAAAACACTGGATGAAAGAGTCTCATTCCTGGTAGTGACCCGTGTATGTTAAAAACTGTATTTAATTATGTCAATCAACTTAGCATTTACTATTTATATTCAGTTTTGACTCTGACAACAAATATTTCATGTACATTTTAATCTGAAGAGAACTGATGGTATAGACATTACTAAATTGTATTTATTTTGGCTTCAGAAAATAAGGAGCAATGTCTTGTTACTATGTGACAACTTTTTAGTCAGATTTCTTTTGCATTGTTGGATATTATTTGTGATAAATAAATGTGTAACTTCACAATTTTATGTGCCAAGAACTCAGCAACTAACAAAATTGCTTTTGAATTGCTGTCTAATCTAGCCTTATACTTCTGATCATGTAGGCCAGAAAAATTGATGGAGACCGCTGAATAGCAAACAGCTGTAATTGTGTAATACTGGGTTGCCTTGAAAGCATTTAAAACATGTTTGACCATTATGCTGTTATTTCAGTGAGGCAATTACACAGCAAAAATACTCTTCTCCCTCCCTTTTCATAAATGACTAACTTGATTATCCATGATAATTACATGGTTGCTACAATCCCACTCATCGGTCGAGGTTAGAGGAGTGTTTGACCTCAAGGTCAACGATACAATCCAGGATTGATGGCGCAGAAGAGGAATTCATATTCTCTATAAATCGCTCAAGTTTACAGGGCCTGGTTCAATTGAAGGACTTTGGCTCTAATCGAACACTCCCCCATATGATTAACGCCAAACTCTTGTTTCATGTGTATTATGATATACCGTAGATTAAAAAATAAACTCAAAAGATGTCATTGAAATATATTTATTAATTAAGTCAAAAAATATCAAATAAAAACAGGCACATGTTGACAAGACAACGCACATGTCAAGACAAAACACATTGTCAATACCGTATGTGCAATAAGAAAAGTATATTTTCAAGAGCGCAATATTTACATACAGAAAGAGCTGCATGTTGTTCTGCTGGAAGGTCTATCTAAACAGGATACTTCCTCCGGTGGAGCCTGGCCATTTATAAACAAGTCAAATATCAAAAGGAATATCAAAAGTACTGCATGTAACATCTAAGGGGCTCTACCGTATCAAACTTGTGATTCACTTCCCTGGACTGCACAGTATTAATAACTGGAAAACATGGCTTTATGATGTTTCATCCACACCTGACACATAGAGTCCCTTTAGACCTATTCACTTCCATACAGGGTGTCCAAAAATAAGCATTTACAAAAAGACAAAATAGGTCACATTTCAAAGTAACAGCAACACAAACTACAAAAAATGATTTACATCAAGATAACAAAGACTTGCATTACCTGAAATGCTCACTGACCATTACAAACACCGGCCATATATACACACACACGAGGAGTGCCAAGTGGACACAACACCCTGTGCGGGGTGAATTGTCCACACACACACACACATCTTAAAACATGGGGACCATCAAGAGAAAATCAGAAAAGGTCCTTTGCTGTCGAATTGAAAACGGCATCATTTGTCTTTTTGGACAGGTCACCCTGGGGGGAATGAAAGGACACATATTTTAGTAACTGATATACCCCTCCCCACCCCCATAAAAAAAAGCAATCTAGAAGAGTAAGCAGAATGCGAAGAAAAAAAAACATTTAAATTCATGTGTCTGGTATGGATTATTGAAGTAAACATTGAAAGTTGAGGTGGCAGCATATAAGGCTGGTCTTACAGTGAAGTTAACTGGTCGATAAAGCCTTATGCGCCTATTATTATTATTTTTTATTCATCTTGTGCTGCTGGCGGTAGGTGCACTTGATTCAGAAGCCCTGCGCGCCAGATAATCAAAGTACTCCCATTTTGAACCATTTCATTTGTCTGAAGGAACAAACTCTGCCTACCCGGCAGACCTGAGAGAGCTAAATCAAGTGCACTGGCCTATTGAATAGCTCAAATCACCATGCCTACAGCTTCCACAACACCCAAACTACATGAGATCTAATCACTTTAAAACCCATGACCAGAGAGACTTAAAGAACACAGCAAAGAGCTGCTGCTTTCATACTTCAGTTTAATTCACCACTGTCAACACTGTTTTTATTCAACACTTTTACAAAACATAAAAATGCGCTTCACCCTACTTCTACTCCCGCTACAACCAGATCTGTAGCTGCAATGAATGAGTAGCCAAAAGTATCGACAGCCCTGCATTATAATTATAAGCAGCTCGTCGTGTCTATTTTAATATGGAGGTCATGAATTTGTACTCCATTACTCTAATGTACTTGTCCTCTTGCTCAGTTGTGCACCAGGGCCTCCCACTCCTCTTTCTATTCTGGTTAGAGCCAGTTTGTGCTGTTCTGTGAAGGGAGTAGTACACAGCGTTGTACCAGATCTTCAGTTTCTTGGCAATTTCTCACATGGAATAGCCTTCATTTCTCAGAACAAGAATAGACTGAGTTTCAGAAGAAAGTGCTTGGTTTCTGACCATTTTGAGCCTTTAATTGAACCCACAAATGCTGAGGCTCCAGATACTCAACTAGTCTAAAGGCCAGTTTTATTGCTTCTTTAAAAATCAGAACAGTTTTCAGCTGTGCTAACAATTGCAAAAGGGTTTTCTAATGATCAAATAGTCTTAAAAAATAATACACTTGGATTAGCTAACAACAGGAGTGGAACACAGGAGTGATGGTTGCTGATAATGGGCCTCTGTACGCCTATGTAGATATTCCATTTTTATTTTAATTTTAAATCAGCCGTTTCCAGCTACAATAGTCATTTACAACATTAACAATGTCTACACTGTATTTCTGATCAATTTGATGTTATTTTAATGCACAAAAAAAAAAGTGCATTTCTTTCAAAAACAAGAACATTTCTAAGTGTTCCCAAACGTTTGAATGGCAGTGTATGGTCCGACAAGAACAAGATTGGCAGTATGCTGTGGTAATATATTAGGCATACAGCACAAACGTCATTCCTACAGAACTGGTTTAATTAGATTAATGTTGCATAGGCCTCGATTCATGTCATGCTTTTAATTAATTCTGTGAGGTAGATCTCGGCTTGCTTTTTGACTGCGAAAGTGATCTTGACTGAGAAAAGGTTGGTGATCGCTGAGTTCGAGTATAGTTTAAAAGGCTGGTCTTACAGTGAAGTCAGAGTAGCTGATGTCAACAGGATTTTTCTCCTCTGTACCGTTGTACTCCTGCAGGGGTGTTCTCTGACTACTGCTGCTTCTCTCAAGGGACTTGGTTTTCTGCTTAGCCAATGAATGGACAAACAAACAGCACATCAGTCAACAAACTGAGCATGCAACACTTCCTTCCCAGCAGTCTCTGCTAATCCATTTGAAGTATTCAATTTCTGCATCTCTTTACCATAATGATTGACCTTGGAAAGAGTTTAGATTCTAAAGACAAGTTTTGATTTTGCTGTCAATATTCTTTCACAAGCTAAGTTGACTGTGGCCGAATGAATACCGCTTGAATAAGAACAATTCTATAACAACATCACCTAGTGGTTGTTTTAATAGTTGTCCAGCAATATAAAAGGAAGATGTTGAACATTCAATTTGGATATACGTGTGCAAGCACAAGAACCAATGATGGGTCACAGTTTGGAGTGAGTGCTGTGTGTGTGTACCTGCATCTGAATCTGGGAGAGAGGAGGCTTGCTGCTAGGCACACTGATGAAGGTGCTGGATGAGTTGCAGCTGTAGGAGCGCACCATGATGGGCTGTGTAGGAGTCTGCTGAAAGGACAGTCATGGTGGTCAAGGTCAATTGGCCCAGCGTCGTCTGGGTTTGGCTGGTGTAGGCAGTCATTGTTAATAAGAAAGTTAAGAACAGACTTGCCTAGTTAAATAAAAAGTTACCACAATAGTAAATTGGCCAGTTGGTTTTGGAGGAGAGTGAACTAGCCCTATGTGGACCACTGCTAGTTACTGTACCTTCCTGATCTTGTTGGGGGTGAGGGTGTTCATCCCGCCATGGGCCCTCTTTGTGGGAGTTTTGAAGAGAGTTGTCATTTCTCCCTTCTTTGATGTCTGCAACACAGAGACAAACAAAGCCTCAGTCACAGACCAGTCAATAACAAACAGACCATTCTGCTGGGGACAGAATGGTAAAATCCCTGTTTCCCACCACTCAACAGTTACACATGCTGACCACCATATGGTGTACAAGTCTATTTCAATCTAAGTTCAGCACAGTACGTTTTAGAATTGGCCTTTTGCACATGGGAACAGGGAGATCAGGTTTGTTGATAGTTTTTAAAGACAAATAGCAAACCCCCACCCGAAGCCTCTATGGACCAGTATTGGGCTGACTGGGGACCACTGCTGGGTCAATGTGAGAGCATTATGAGGGGCTGGACTTACAGTGACACGTTCACTCTTCTCCTTGCCCCTCAGCTGTTTGTGCTCCTCCCATTGGGTGGAGATGTAGGTCATGACTCTCTGGCCCTGGACCAGGAAGGCAGTACCCTGGTCCTTCTCCCAGCTCTCAACACCAGTCCTCAGCTCTTCCTCCAACTAGTCACATCACATAACAGGGAGGATCAACATCACTTTTCCTTTGTAAAAATCCTTTATACACACACACATTTAAACTGTATACATCATTGGCATTTTACATAAGGTCACAACCTCACTGACACCATCATATACCCATCATACAGTGGGGCAGCAGCATACAGTGGGGCGAGATTTGACATTGAATAAAGGAGGCGGTGATCTTTTGATTACCATCAACCATTGCTGCCACTTTTCAGACATTACATTTTAAATGTACAGTATATTTCAAAAAATATATTCACTGAACAAAAATATGAATGCAACATGTAAAGTGTTGGTCCCATGTTTAATGAGCTGAAATAAAAGATCCCAGAAACTTTCCACACACAAAAAGCTTATTTCTCTAAAATTATGAACAAATTTGTTTACATCCGTTAGGGAGCATTTCTCCTTTGCCAAGCTATTCCATCCACTTGACAGGTGAGGCATATCAAGAAGATGATTAAACAGCATGATCATTACCACAGGTGCACATTGTGCTGGGGACAATAAAAGTTTCCTGACTGCAAGAATCTTTTAGAGAATTTGGCAGTACGTCCACAGGTGCACATTGTGCTGGGGACAATAAAAGTTTCCTGACTGCAAGAATCTTTTAGAGAACTTGGCAGTACGTCCAACCAGCCTCAACCGCAGACGTGTGGGCGAGCGGGTTTCTGATGTCAACGTTGTGAACAGAGTGCCCCATGGTGGCAGTGGGGTTATGGGATGGGCAGGCATAAGCTTCAGAGAATGAACACAATTGCATTTTATTGATGGCAATTTGAATGCAGTGATACCGTGACGAGAACCGAGGCCCGTTGTGGTGCCATTCATCCACCACTTCATGTCCAGCATGATAATGCACAGCTCAATATCGCAAGGATCTGTACACAATTCCTGGAAGCTGAAAATGTCCCAGTTCTTCCATTCTCAGACAAGTCACCCATTGAGCATGATTGCGATGCTCTAGACCAACATGTACAACAGCCCTACTTTAAAAACAAAGAATATATACATTTTTTTTTTCTCCCTCCAACTGCCAAATAAAGTTATTAGAGGGACATGTTGAGGAGTCAAATCCAGCCTTACCTTTGGCAACATCTTCTGAACTTTGACCTTCTCTTTGGCCTCTTTGAGAAGGGCACCTCCTCTGTTGGAGAAGCGGTTTGGATCATTGGCCTTTTTCTGCAAAGAGGTTTGAAAATTAGATATGTTTCTATGTCAAGTGGAACAAAAACAATTCTGCACCACACTGAACATGTATCAGAAACAAGAGCAGCTGGTATCTACTGTGGATATTTTTGATTGAAAACCATTACATGCGTCAAGTGGTACACAATTAAAAATACATATTTGCACTTTATTTCACAAACATAGCTTGACCGCAAATTCCAGCATTACCTCAAAGTCCAGGAAGAGGGCCCAGTACTTCTCCCATTTCTGCAGAACCTCCAGTAAGGGTTTAGCCTGATCATAGTAATTCTTCACCTTCAATAGCTCAGCATCATGCAGTGCCAACAATTCCTCTGTGAAGTCATCTAGGGAAAGACGGATCGGTTCGATCAGTATGTATGCGTTTTGCGCATGAGTGAGAGGAAGTATTTCCATTATTGTTCTACCTACCGTCACAGATGTGGGCATTGAAGGGTTCACGGTGCTCAGTGCCCTGGTTGCACTTGTCCCAGAGAGCCACTAGTTCCTGTCGGACCTTGTCAATCACATCCTCCAACATGGCTTTCTGCAGGACTGTCAGACGATCAACCTCCCCCTGCCACTGGAAGGGCAACAAGGTCAGGTTCAGTAGGAGTAAAAATACATCTCTGAAACAGCAACATGAGGTACCATCTGAACTCGTTCCTTAAGAAATACTCATTTAAATTTTCCGTATGCCCTAATGCAGTGTTTCTCAACTCCAGTCCTCAAGTACCTCCCAACAGCACATGTTTTTGTTGTAGCCCCAGACAAACTCACCTGATTCAACTCATTGAGGGCTTGATCATTAGTTGACAAGTTGAATCAGGTGTGCTTGTCTGGGACTACAACAAAAATGTGTACTGTTGAAGGTACTGGAGTTAGGAAACACTGCCCTAATGATACAGGACTGTCAAACACTGATGTTCTAGCACCATTGTAAAGGTATTCTCTGTTCCCTTGTTAGTCAATTCTGGGGAAACTTAATTGTTATGGTGCCATGTTTACTGTTTTGCAGTGGTATGCCGGTGAAGCTTTGTCCAACACAGTGGTGTATGGTATGCCGGTGAAGCTTTGTCCAACACAGTGGTGAAGGGAGATGTATGAAGAGGGAGTTCCAACCTGTGCGATTTGGTCAGAAAGGGTACCCCGCACACTCTCCTGGAACGCAGTGCGATCTTGCTCCAGCGCTTCCAGACGATTCCACAGGCTTATAGCTCGTTCTTTCAGCTCAGCCAGAGTATTCATCAGCGATTCCTTCTTGACCTTCATCTAAACAAAAATATACTAATATAATTGGTCAAAAGTCCTAGAACCAAAACAACAAATCTTTGAGTAATCGTTAGTAAGTTTTATCAAATTATTTTCAGTACCTGGGACAACAGCAGTTGGAGGGCTTTGATGTTTTCATGCGTGAGCAGGAATATCTCCTCGCCATGACACACAGACTCTTTCTCCAGACTGGTTTCTGGTTTCTGACCCATGTCCTCCATGAGCTTCCTGATGTCCTCACGCAGCCCCGAGAACACCTTTGCTCGACTCTTCTACAGAACGGGGGAAGGGAGGGACAAGAGACGAGATGCTTCCAACAAAAGACAAATATCACAAGACCACAAAAGAGACTTAAAAAATAAGAAATTAATAATAGTGTTCTTAGTAATACTTGAGTCAGGTATTCATAACATTCACACTAAAGTCTTGCCATCCTGGCAGCTGTTGCAATACCTTTTCTTCACTGAGGGTCTTGAGGTGCTCCCGGAACTCCTGCAACTGAGTGCGTGAGGGTATGCTGCCTGTGGGAACATAATAGGGAGTGACGCACAGCTCCAAGCACAGTTCCTTATCCTGCTGCTGCAGTCCGTGTAACTCCTTCAAACGATCCCCCTTCTCCTTGGTCAGAACCTCCACACGCAGACGCAGGTTCTTCTCGATCTGGAGGACTGTCAGGCCCTCCTCCAACTGACAGGTGGACAAGATGGAGACAGGAGGTTAGCACAATGGAAGGTAAAGAGTCAAGGGGTGGAACCAGCTAAATTATTGAGACACAGAACCTTTAAAGACCAACCTTTACTGTTGTTAAGCCTGAAGAAATAACCACTTACTTTGTATGGATCCATTGACATTTCCAGACACAAGGTATCCAACTGTTTTTCAAAAGTGATGACATTGGTTCGGATGCGGTGCTTCAAAGCTTCCTCCTCAGTGATCATGTCATTCAAAAGGCCCTTTAGATTAGGAATGTCAAGTCAGTCTGTTAATTAGTTACTTGACAAGGCTTCCGTTTCAGTTAATCTACATTTCCTGTTTTCTGAAGCCTCACCTCAATGTGTTTCTTCACAGTCTCCATCCGCTCCACCCTCTGCTCCTCCATGATGCCCATGCTGTCCCAGATGTCCACCAGCTTGGCCATGGCATGGTTTATACCCGTCACTAGAGAGAAAGCCAGGGCTTCACTGCAGAGATGAGTGACATGACCATTACATTTGGTAACTTCAGCTGGCTAAGTAGCAAACACATTGCCCAACAAATCTGAATAGGATACCAATTATTGGTATACCGTTTGAAACCAAGCACTGCAAAAACAATATTTCTTTAGGGGGTAGATCGGCTTTAATATTGCAGATTGACAGAATCTATGTAATTGTCTGCATTTCCAATGACTTATTTAAGTAAATCAAATATGAAAAAAATTGATACATAGTACCAGTCAAAAGTTGACACACCTACTCATTCAAGGGTTTTTATTTTTACTATTTTTTACAATAGAAACATTTCACTGTAGAACCTCTAGCACTGCACAACACGACTCTGCTAACAATTTAGTTCCACCCCCCCACACACATGCAGTGACATCACCTGGTTTAAATGCCATTTCTAGAGACAATATCTCTTTCATTATCACTATATGCACAGGTTTACCCCCACTGTATTCACATCCTACTATACCTTTGTCTGTACATTATGCCTTGAATATATTCTACCGTGCCCAGAAATTGGCTCCTTTTACTCTCTGTTCTGAACATACTAGGCGTCCAGTTCTGTTAGCCTTTAGCCGTACCCTTATCCTACTCCTCCTCTGTTCCTCTGGTGATGCAGAGGTTAATCCAGAGGCCCTGCAGTGTCTACCTCCACTCCCATCCCCCAGGCTCTCTCATTTGTTGACTTCTGCAACCGTAAAAGCCTTGGTTTCATGCATGTTAACATTAGAAGCCTCCTCCCTAAGTTTGTTTTATTCACTGCCCTAGCACACCCCACCAATCCGGATGTCCTAGCCCTGTCTGAATCCTGGCTTAGGAAGACCACCAAAAACTGAAATTTCCTTTCCTAACTATAACATTTTCCGACAAGATAGAACTGCCAAAGGGGGCGATGTTGCAATTTACTGCAAAGAAAACCTGCAGAGTTCTGTCTTACTATCCAGGTCTGTACCCCCAAAAATTTAGCTTCTACTTCTAAAAATGAACCTTTCCAGAAACAAGTCTCTCACCGTTGCTGCTTGCTATAGACCACCCTCTGCCCCCAGCAGTGCCCTCAACACCATATGTGATTTGATTGCTCCCCCTCATCTATCTTCTGAGCTCGTGACCTAAAAGGGGAAATGCTTAACACCCCGGCCATCCTAAAATCTAAGCTTGATGCCCTCAATCTCAAACAACTTATCAATGAACCTACCAGATCCCCAAATCCGTAAACACGGGCACCCTCATAGATATCATCCTAACTAACTCACCCTCCAAATACACCTCTGCTGTTATCAACCAAGATCTCAGCCTTTCTAATCGACCTGGCCGGAGTATCCTGGAACGCCATTGACCTCATCCAGACAGAGAATGCCTGGTTATTCTTTAAAAGTTCCTTCCTCACCATCTTAAATAGGCATGCCCCATTCAAAAAAATGTAGAACCGGGAATAGATATAGCCCTTGGTTCACTCCAGACCTGCACAAAAACATCCTGTGGCGTTCTGCATTAGCATCGAATAGCCCCCGTGATATGCAACTTTTCAGGGAAGTTAGGAACCAATATACACAGGCAGTTAGGAAAGCTAAGGCTAGCTATTTTAAACAGAAATTTGTATCCTGCAGTACAAACTCAAAAATGTTATGGGACACCATTGTCCATGGAGAATAAGAGCACCTCATCCCAGCTACCCACTGCTCTGAGGCTAGGAAAGACTTACAACCAACAAATTCACTATAATTGAGAATTTCAATAAGCATTTCTCTACGGCTGGCCATGCTTTCCACCTGGCTACCCCGACCCTGGTCAACTGCCCGGCACCCTCCACAGCAACCCACCCAAGCCCCCACCATTTCTCCTTCACCCATATCCAGATAGCTGATGTTCTGAAAGTGCGGCAAAATCTGGACCCCTACAAATCAGCCGGGCTAGACAATCTGGACCCTCTCTTAAATTATCTGCCTAAATTGTTGCAATCCCTATTACTAGCCTGTTCAACCTCTCTTCGTATCGTCTGAGATTCCCAAAGATTGGAAATCTGCCGCTGTCATTCCTCTCTTCAAAAGGGTGACACTCTAGACCCAAACTGCTACATACCTATATCTATCCTACATCTAAGGTCTTCGAAAGCCAAGTTAACAAACAGATTACTGACCATTTTGAATCACATTGCATAGCGGAGAAGGTACAATCTGGTCATGGGTGCACCTCAGCCACGCTCAAGGTCCTTAACGATATCATAACCACCATCGATAAGAGACATTACTGTGCAGCTGTATTCATCGACCTGGCCAAGGCTTTCGACTGTCAATCACCACATTCTTATTGGCAGACTCAACAGCCTTGGTTTCTCAAATGATTGCCTCGCCTGGTTCACCAACTACTTCTCTGATAGACAGTGTGTCAAATCGGAGGGCCTGTTGTCCGGACCTCTCGCAGTCTATGGGGGTGCCATAGGGTTCAAATCTCGGGCCGACTCTCTTCTCTGTACACATCAATGATGTCGCTCTTGCTGCTGGTGATTCTCTATTCCACCTCTACGCAGACAACACCATTCTGTATACTTCTGGCCCTTCTTTGGACACTGTTAACTAACCACCAGACGAGCTTCAATGCCATACAACTCGCCTTCCGTGGCCTCCAACTGCTCTTAAACGCAAGAAACTAAATGCATGCTATTCAACCGATCACTGCCCGCACCTGCCCGCCCATCCAGCATCACTACTCTGGATGGCTCTGACTTAGAATACGTGGATAACTACAAATACCTAGGTGTCTGGCTAGACTGTAAACTCTCCTTCCAGATTCACATTAAGCATCTCCAATCAAAAGTTTTATCTAGAATCTGCTTCCTATTTCGCAAAACAAAGCTTCCTTCACTCATGCTGCCAAACATACCCTCGTAACACTGACCATCCTACCCTTCCTTGACTCCGGCGATGTCATCTATAAAATAGCCTTCAACACGCTACTCAGCAAACTGGATGTAGTCTATCACAGTGCCATACGTTTTGTCACCAAAGCCCCATATACTACCCACCACTGCGACCTGTACGCTCTCGTTGGCTGGCCCTCGCTTCATACTCGTCACCAAACCCACTGGCTACAGGTTATCTACAAGTCTCTGCTAAGTAAAGCACCGCCCTATCTCAGCTCGCTGGTCACCATAGCAGCACCCACTCGTAGCTCACGCTCCAGCAGGTATATCTCACTGGTCACCCCCAAAGCCAATTCCTCCTTTGGTCACCTTTCCTTCCAGTTCTCTGCTGCCACTGACTGGAACTAACTGCAAAAATCACTGAAGCTGGAGATTCCCATCTCCCTCACTAGCTTTAAGAACCAACTGTCAGAGCAACTCACAGATCACTGCACCTGTTCATAGCCCATCAGTATACAGCCCATCTATTTTGCTCCTTTTGCACCACAGTATCTCTACTTGCACATCTACCACTCCAGTGTTTATTTGCCATATTGTAATTACTTCGCCACCATGGCCTACTTATTGCCTTACCTCCCTAATCTTACCTCATTTGCACTCACTGTATATAGACTTTGTTTTCTTTTTTTCCCTACTGTATTATTGACTGTATGTTTTGTTCATTCCATGTGTAACTCTGTTGTATGTGTCGAACTGCTATGATTTATCTTGGCCAGGTCGCAGTTGCAAATGAGAACTTGTTCTCAACTAGCTTACCTGGTTAAATAAATAGAAAAAAAATAGAAAAAAGTCAAACAAATCAATATATATTTCATTATTCAAAGTAGCCACCCTTTGCCTTGACAGCTTTGCATACTCTTGGCATTCTCTCAACCAGCTACAACTGGAATGCTTTTCCAACAGTCTTGAAGGAGTTCCCACATATGCTGAGCACTTGTTGGCTGCTTTTCCATCACTCTGAGGTCCAACTTATCCCAAACCATCACAATTGGGTTGAGGTCTGGTGATTGTGGAGGCCAGATCATCTGATGCATCACTCCCCTTCTTGGTCAAATAGCCCTTACATAACCTGGAGGTGTGTTGGGTCATTGTCCTGTTTAAAAACAAATGATAGTCCCTCTAAGCGCAAACCAGATGGGATAGCGTATCACTGCAGAATGCTGTGGTAGGCATGCTGGTTAAGTTTGCCTTGAATCCTAAATAAATCAGACAATGTCACCAGCAAAGCACACCTCAATGCTTCACGGTGGGAACCACACATACGGAGATAATACGTTCACTTACTCTGCATGTCACAAAGATACGACGGTTGGAACAAAAAAAAGAAAATCACAAATTTGGACTCATCAGACCAAAGGGAAGATTTCCACCGGTCTAATGTCCATCGCTCGTATTTCTTGGTCCAAGCAAGTATCTTCTTGGTGTCCTTTAGTAGTGTTTTTTTGTTGTTGCAGCAATTCAACCATGCAGTCTCCTCTGAACAGTTGATGTTGAGATGTGTCTGTTAGTTAAACTCTGAAGCATTTATTTGGGCTGCTATCTGAGGTGCAGTTAATTTCTGAGGCCGTTAACTAATGAACTTATTTGCAGAGGTACCTCTGGGTCTTCCTTTCCAGTGGCGGTCCTTATGAGAGCCAGTTTCATCATAGCGCTTGATGGCCTTTGCGACTGCACTTGAAGAAACGTTCAAAGTTCTTGAAATGTTCCGGATTGACTGACCTTCATGTCTTAAAGTAATGATGTACTGTCGTTTCTCTTTGCTTTTACTAAATAGGGCTATCTTCTGTATACCAACCCTACCTTGTCACAACACAACTGATTGGATCAAACGCATTAAGGAAAGAAATTCCATATTAACTTAACCTGTTAATTGAAATGCATTCCAGGTGACTACCTCATGAAGCTGGTTGAGAGAATGCGAAGAGTGAGCAACGCTGTCATCAAGGCAAAGGGTGGCTACTTTGAAGAATCTCAAATATATTTAGATTATTATAAAAAAAATGTTTTACACTTGTTTTGTTTACTCCATGATTCCATATGTGTCATTTCATAGTTTTGATGTCTTCACTATTACTCTACTATGTAGAAGATAGTAAAAAAAATAAAGGAAAACCCTTGAATGAGTAGGTGTCCAAACTTTTTACTGGTACTGTATAAAAAAAGATCTATATTATTTTCCCCCAACCCTACCATCCCTCCCCTAATTGGAGTAAACTAATGGACAACACTCAGGCTTCTACATCCAGCTCATACATACATTTTACAGACAGTATATTTAAGCAATAAGGCATGGGGTTGTGGTATATGGCCAATATACCATGGCCAAGGGCTGTTCTTAGGCATGACGCAACTGGTTACCAACTTAACCTCTTGAGTGTAGGGGGGAGTATTTTGATGTTTGGACGAAAAACTTACCCAAATGAAACTGCCTATTCCTCAGGCCCAGAATATGCATATAATTGTCAGATTAGGATAGAAAACACTAAAGTTTCCAAAACTGTCAAAATATTGTCAGTGAGATTAACAGAACTGATATTGCAGGCGAAAACCTAAGGAAAATCCAACCAGGAAGTGCTGTTTTTCCAGAAACCTCTGTTCCATTGCATGCCTTCCTTCCATTTAAAGAGATATCAACCAGATTCCTTTCTCTATGGCTTAAACATGTTGTGAACAGTCTTTACACAGTTTCAGGCTTATTCTGAAAAATGAACGAAAAGGATCACATCGTGTCATTGGATGACTGGGTGCCAGCAGAGTTTTGCATGCGCAACAGCTTGGAGCAGACATTTTCTCACTCTCTCCTATTGAAAAAGCTACGGTCCTGTTGAAATATTATTGATTATTTATTGTAAAAACAACCTGAGGATTTATTATAAAAAACATTTGACATGTTTCTACGAACTTCACGGATACTATTTGGAATTTTCATCTGCCCCGTCGTGACCGCTCGAGCCTGTGGATTTCTGAACAAACACACCAACCAAATGGAGGTATTTTGGATATAAAAATAATCTTTATGGAACAAAAGGAACATTTGTGTAACTGGGAGTCTCGTGAGTAAAAACATCTGAAGATCAAAGGTAAGCGATTCATTTTATGGCTTCTCTGACTTTCGTGACCAATCTACTTTGCTGCTAGCTGTTTGTAATGTTTTGTCTGCTGAGAGAGATGTCCTAACAAACGCTTGGATAGCTTTTGCTGTAAAGCTTTTTTGAAATCTGACACACCAGGTGGATTAACAAACTAAGCTGTGTTCTGCTATATTGCACTTGTTATTTCATGAAAATTAAATCCTTTTCGTAATTTAATTTGAATTTGGCGCTCTGCAATTCAGCGATGTTGACGCACCCTTCTTGGGTGCGCCAAGAAGTTAATTAGAGCAGTAAAAATACATGTCAAGACCGTGGTGTACGGGCTGATATACCACGGCTGTCAGCCAATCAGCATTCAGGGCTCAAACTACCCAGTTTATAATTTACAACAGTTATTTTTTTGTTTGTTTTTAATCCCATACTTCAGCCCCATTCGCAAACACATTACTTAATTGAATATGATACCAATTATTGGTATACAGTCAAACCAAGCACTGCAAAAACTTGGAAAGTTTCCTTACAAGCCAGAATCTTGTATAAAATTACATTTGCACTTACTCTACTGGTTGTCTGTGCGGTTGGTCCTTCAGCAGGTCAAAATGTGAGACAAAATATCCACAGAAGTGTTGTCTTCCTGAATTATTAGAGCACCGGTACTGGCGTTGTTATATCTGTCACATGCTTACACCATGTAAACACCTTCAAGACTTTTGTTGTATCCTATCCATGTACTTCTGTCTTGTGCACATGTCTTAGCAGATGACCAAACAAGTATTGACTGCCACACAGAGACCCACATTTTGATGTCTGTTTAATACTATTTTCCTGTGGATATTTTGTCTCAAACACATCAGACTATTCTGATTGAAATGGCAATGTGTGGAAATCATACAATTAAAATGAACTACAACTTCAGTTTAAGAACCCAACCGCTTTTACGTCACGTTGAACAGACAAAACATTTTGCAATATACTTGGCTTAATGAATACACCCCTGGCCCGGGCAAAAGTAGTTTGCATCGGGTGAAGAGTGATTGCATTCGTTGGCAAAGTTCACGCAAAACGAAAGTGAGGTAGATTAAGGATGTGGAGTAATGAGTACGATTCTGTGTTCACGTGCAAAAGTGATTGCTTTTGATAAACGCTCTGCCTTTCCAATGAAATATAGTATGAAAATTTGAATATATACTTTATGGAAATGAGATGTTTGTTTCTTAACAATGGATCATGTTGCCGAACGGTGCAGATTGGGTTTTCACCGGGTTGTCACTAGTTACCACAGCCAAAATTGGCTAAATCGTAAAAATACATGAAAACAAAAACTTGCTTTCCTTTCTGGTCTTAAGGTTAGGCACAAGGTTAGCAGTGTGGTTAAAAGCAGACACATTTTAGAAATAGGCAGGGTTTAGCCATAATTATGACTTTGTGGATGTGGCATTGAGATGGAGGCCTCGTCATTGTATCGGTGCCATTATATTTAGTGTCTGTGACAGCATGGGTAGCGCCATCACAGATATTAAAATGAGCCAGATAGTTGATCGGAAGTATACATGTGAAGCATCTCATTGGTGTTTCTCTCACTGCCAAATATGGTGATGACAGTCTAATAAAAATGTGTGATGTGGGGATGATTTAACGATAAAGCGCGTTGAAGACTCCTCTTGCCCCACGGGTCTATTCATTGCGCCAATTCTGTTGCAAAACGTTCCTTAGTTTCGTTTGCTTCCGTTTTATGAGAGACCTGCATTTGTCCAAAAACGAGTTTAGTTCTGTTTGGTTATTAAACTGAACGTGTTCTGTAATGAATACTCCCGAGCTAGAAAACGTGTGTTTAACTATTGGTGCGTTCAAGACACCTGGGAACACTAAAAATGACGGTCAAATCATGACGTCTGATCTTCAGGTCGGGAAGTTAAGAGTTCTAGAAATAGGCCCGAGTTCTTGAGTTAGATGACCATTAAACGATTTTTTCCGCCAGCCGGGTTCCCAATTGTCTTGAACTCACAAATCCGATATATACGAGTTACCAGTTGTTTTGAACGCGGAATAACTTAATTTAGCTAACCTAATATAGTCATTGTCAGAATAAGAGTAGTCTAGTATGAGACGTTCCCCCACCCCAGCAATGGCATTGGCTTTTTGCATTGTGGTAGCTACTTCTAATTTAAATCACACATTGCTGCAGCAAACATAACTAGAGATACTCCTAAGTATAGCTAACGTTAACTCCTTACTAATATGGTTAATTATGGCCACTTTAGCTAGCAAACCAAGTCAACTTACCTCCTCCGGCTTGACATAACGTTAGCTGCTCTGAAAACTAGGTAGCTATTGACGAATATAAATGTTTTACATTAAATTAAAAAGACGTGTGTCTGGCTGGTTTGAATTGTCATTATAGCCGCGACGAAGCAATGGTGCTATTCACTAATGACACTCCCCTTTTCTCGTTTTGGTCAGAGAGGCTCTCTGCCTCCGTCAAGTGGATAGTAAGCTACATTACATTTTCACTTTAGTACTGAACGTTGTCAGTCAAAATACTGTAGCCAGCTATTGCTGATTAGATTAGACACGTTAGACAGTGCATTCAATACATTTTCAATAAACAGTTAGATCAAATTGCAATGAATGTCTGTAATAGTCTGGACATATGTTTGAACCTGTAATAGGAAAAGTCACCGTAATACATGCCACTTGGGTGCACCCAATCGGTCTAAGGTCTAAGGTACTGCATCTCAGTGCTAGAGGCAGCACTACAGACCCTGGTTCGATTCCAGGCTGTATCACAACCAGCCGTGATTGGGAGTCCCATAGGGCGGGGCACAATTTGCCCAGCGTCGTCCGGGTTAGAGTTTGGCCGGGGTAGGCCGTTATTGTAAATAAGAATTTGTTCCTAACTGACTTGACTAGTTAAATAAATGCTAAATAAACATTTTTAAAATGTCATACCGATGAAACAAATGATGAAATGATCAAACAAAGTAGTAGGCCTAGGCTGTATATGGCTGAGCACAGACAAAGTGTTGTCCAATGCTCCATGTTTGCTAGTTAATAATTGACACACTGCGTGCTGAAAATGGCATTCATTATAACTTCACAGTTTCAAAATCATCAGTCATTTAAATTACACAATGTATTGTAATAGTTTATTAAACCATGGATTTCCAGATACTGTATAAATATACAAAATTATTGTTTCTTTTGGTAACTCAAATGTACAGATTTTAAGAAATAATATATGGGAATGTAATTAATTGATGAGATTCCAAACTTCAAAAGTTAATCTGAAAAGTCAACTAATATTGTACATCTTGAGGTAACATATTGGATTAGTAACCATAGGTTGTGTTTTAGAAAATAAATTGTGAAGTCAAATGTACTATGTTACGGTGAATCTGTCCTGGCCAAACTCAAAATGTAACATAAAATATATTGATACTCCCTTGATTATTAATTGGATGGTCAATCATAAATCCCCTATAAACATCCAGCGCATTAACAGTATCACTGACACATGGTCATCACTGTACAAAAGCTTGCTTGTCTTATAATTCAAGTATAACATTAAGGGAATATTTTGTTGTTGAAAAGTTCAATAGGTTCCTATACTGTTAACTATTTGGTCGCATTCCACTGATTCCGCTCCAGACATTACCACGAGCCTGTCCTCCCCAATGAAGGTGCCTCCAACCTTTCTGTGCGTCACCAATGGATGTAGATCGGGGTTCTCCAATTCTGTTCCTAGAGAGCTAGCCTCCTGTAGGTTTTTACTTTTACTCCAACCCCAGTTTTAACTAACTTGACTCAGTTTATCAACTAACAACTGCTAGATTAGGATTGGATCGAAAACCTACAGGACGGTAGCTCTCGAGGAACAGGGTTGGAGAGTTCTGATGTAGAAGCTGCCCTGTCATTGGCAAATCTAACTGCAGCATGTACAGTGTAAAATGACAAGTTTTCCATGTCTTTGTCAGCCTTCCCAAAGAAAGAGCCTTGACTGAGAGAATCTATGACCGTGGTGTTGCAGCTCGCTAGCAGCACCGTGACACCCACCTCCTTATAGTCTTTAAGGATCCCTTTGAAGGTTTGCATTCCTGTTGAGTCTATGAAGGGCATGGCAGAGCAGTCTAGGATGATCGTATGTAAGTCAAATTCTCTGGAACCCAGCCCTACCTTTACCTCTCCATTAGTCTTGTCGGCTCTCCCAGCCTCCTTCGCTGCCAGTGTTTCCCCTTTTTTCTCTGCTTTCCTCCTCCTGGTCATCTCCAGGAAGGGTGCCAAGCCCACGGCTTTGTACAGGGACTTCAGGAAGAAGTCATTGTTTGCATAGTACAGCGGGGCCTGGAAACGGAATATCTTTACTTTAGGGAGAGACATGAGGTTTTCATACTCCTCCATATCCTCGTAGTGGGCAGTGTCATGGATCTGTCCCAGCAGAGAAACCTTGGGCTTCTGGGTCTGGACGATGATACAGAGCATAGAGAAAACTACCCCAACCACCAGCCCCATCTCCACACTGATCAGAGCTGAGGCACTCATCGTCACCATCCAGACAACAGCGTCCATCTTACTGATGCGCCACTTACTGGGCACGTCTCTGAATTTACGGAGCGCACCCCTCAGGCTGACGATGATGATACAGGCCAGGACGCACTTCTGGAGGGAGTAAAAGAGGGGGGCAAAGAAGAGTAGGACCAGGAGAACGACGAAGGCACTCACAATGCTGGAGACCTGAGTCTGGCAGCCCGTGGAGTCTTTCACCATAGTCTTAGCCAGGGCAGCGCTGGTGGTAAAACAGTGAAAGAAAGAAGGGATGATGTTACAGAAAGCAATGGCCATCATCTCCTGGTTGGGGCGAACGGTGTAGCCGTTCTTCTTGGCAAACATCTCAGAGAGGGAAACCGTGAAGGCAAAGCTGATCACAGCCAGTGGGATGGCGTCGAAGGCCACCCTGGGCATCAACCCAAAACTGGGCACCTTAGGGGGGATGAAGCCTGTGGGGATAGCCCCAGAGACATTGGAGTCATACCGTCTATGAAAGTCTCCAAAGTGGGACGCCAGTGTGGCGATCGCCACCACCACCAGCTCTGTGGGCAGGGGGATCTTAAGACGGTCCTTGAAGCGCTCTTGGAGCTCCTTCCCCGCCACCAGGACGGAGATGCAGATGGCACTGGTGATCAGGTCACAGTAGTTGGTATTCTGGATGTTGCTTAAGATGTTGATCCAGGTGACCACCACTGTTCCATAGCCCTGGTGGCGAGGGATCTTGAGCCCCAGGAGGTACTTGGCTTGGACGGTTAGGATGGTGAACGAGGCGCCAGTGGCGAAGCCGTCCAGCATGGGGGCAGAGAGATAGACGGAGACAAAGCCCAGTCTAAACACAGCCATCAATACCTGGAAGGAGACAACCATTTTTATCAGATAGTTCATTCAATCTATTCTGAAGGTCAATATATTCAGCACAGTCATCTTTGATGTACAGATGTAGGATCTTCATTTGATCACTCGTTTATTGGCGAAAACTTTCCTGTACAGCAGGAAATGCAAACTTGTACCGTATTCAAAGCTTAAAAAGGCTTCTAAAGTTCATAATTTCCACTTAACTTAAAAAATGTCAGACGTGATTTGCCCTAATGATAAATGTATCAACACCTACAATAAATTCCCATGAATTATAATCTACATAATTTCCTGTTGCTGCAGGATTTATTTTCTGCTGTAGAAATATGGTTCATATTAAGATCCTACATCTGTAGGGGATCTACAATGTTTATGACATCAGTGTTTAATTAAGTAAAATCATTTCAGGAGTAATTGTTACATCTTTTTCACAAAATCTTCAAAGCAGTTTTGAGAGTGATGAATCAGAGTGGTTGAGTTGAAAATGTACCTGGTAAATCCCAACCAAAAATGTCATGGCTGCTGCGATACTGATGGCATAACATTCTTTCCCACATTCCATGCCGAAGGCCCCCATGGTCAGGTTGACGGCTGAGCTGTCTGAGTCAACTGTCACATTCAAGATTCCATCTGCTTTGGTGTCATCCAAATCGAACCCTGCCATATACACCTCTCTGTCCACCACTTGGCCCACCATAAGGCTCATCAGACTGAATATGCCCACAGACACGTGCCTGGAGGTCCCCATGAAGAAGTAGATGATGTTGGCGAAGAAGGAAGTGTAGAGGCCATAGATGGGGTCTACGCCGGCCAGCAGACAGTAGGCGATGGCCTGAGGGACCAGGATGATGCCTATGACGAGGCCCGACATTAGATCACCCCAGATATACTCTTTCAGCTTGTACCTGGGCAGCCAGAGCACCACAGGGAATAATCCAGTCAGGGTTGTCTTGACCCTGGGCATGGAGCAGGACAGGCTACGGCTCAGCTTGGTCTTCAGGATGGCCATGGGCTCTTTCCGCTTCCTGACCCTCCGCTCCAGGTGGGGAACTTCTGTGACCTTGGCTTCCTCCATGGCCTCTGGAAGGGGTAGGTTGTGGTGGTGGTCTTGGTGTGGTGCTTAACCGTGCTCCTGGAATGAATCAGACAGAGAACCTTCACTCATCATGATACTCTTTGATCATTAGATAGTGTTTCCTCCCTGAAAGGAAACAATGATTAAACACAGCTACTTCCAAGCTAGCATTGGAATTCAAGGGGTGTTACATCACTCACATAGTCTGCTAGTTAAACTTTGATGGGTAGTGTACATCGATGAAATTGTGATTTAGTGAAAATAGCTTCACTGTATGGATAACATGAATACATTGAAAAGCAATAAACATGTCATTATATATGAGAGATAAGTTAGACTATTCTCATAGAGCCTGCTGTTGATGTGCTCCCACATCCAGTTCAATATTGCAGAGCTATGTTCAGCACAGTGGCAATGGAAAAACTTACCCAAGGACCATATCTGTCAACCCATCTCAGATTGCCCCTCAATCCAAAGACAAACACAGACAATGTATTGACAGTCCATATACAGTGCCATGAATAAATATTTTTCCACTTTCTGATTTTCTGGACTTTGACAAGGCCGTTCCAAAACTTTAAATGTGTTGCTTTCCAGACATTCTGATGTAGTCTAGCTTGTGTGTTTTGTATCATTGTCTTGCAGCATGACCCAGCTGCGCTTTAGTTTCAGCCCACTGACGGATGGCTTGACATTGTCCTTTAGAATTCTCTGATACAGAGCACAATTCATGGTTCCTTCAATGGTGGCAAGTCGTCCAGGTCCTGAGGCAGCAAAGCATCCCCAAAATAAAATAAATGAAATACGTATCAAAATGTTGTGTTTGTTGTTCATTCAGGTTCCCTTTATCTAATATTAGTCGTTTTTTTAAAGATGACAACGTTCAGTGTAAAAATATGCAAAAATAGAGAAAATCTGAAAGGGGAAAATACATTTTCACGGCACTGTATGTATTTTTGCATTTGCTTATTTTAATGTGTGATTGTATTACTTTTTATCCTGCTGATTAGCTTGTGTATGTAAAGTGACTGGGTGTCTTGAAAAGGGTACAAAATAAAATATGTTATTATAATAATAATAATTATCATATAAAACCCCAATATATCTTAAATGGGACCTAACCGGAAAGTATCAAAGCATGCCTCTAATGATATCAGTGAAAAAAACAAAACATGACTCCATTTCCCGCTGTGGACAGTCTGAACATCCCTAGATTGAGATGAATGGGTAATACAGACATTCACCATAGAGCCGTTCATGTCTCATCATGTCTTCAGAAGCACTAAACGATGCAGTATATGATAACTAGGATGATAATCCCTTACAGTAGCACAGAAGATCAAGTCATCATTGTGTCTCATCCTAACCTCATTACAACTGTCTAATGGGCTTTGATTCCTGCTTTTACTCTGTGTTGCCAAAGTCAACACCCACCCCCCATGTACAACACCCACCCCCCATAACTGCACTAAGGGGACTCAAATAGTAAGAGATATTTAAGGTAAAAAATCTCATTGGTAGACACTCCAGATTTGAACACTATTTTTAACACTCTCTCCTCTAAATGATATTTTATACCTGTATTAAAACATCTAAATGCATGATATGGCATGCATACTGTAGGTTACAAAGTTAGGCTACTTGTTATTTTAGCAACGTTCAGGCTGAGGTAAAACAATAACTCACCCACACTGTGTTCTGCCAACCCAAAGAGGAATGCAAACTGGGTGTCTTAGTTTTATAGTCAGGTACATGTATCTTCAGGTATACCTGAAAATAATCACCGCTATCTGTACTGTCCCTCACACTTAAAGCCAACGTGTCACACGCTCGCTCGCTCGCTCTCTCTCTCTCTACTTTTGTCTCCCCCGTCTCCACTGTCTCTCTGGCAGTGTCATACATGCACCTCGCTCACTTCCCCCAAGGAGACTGACAAACCGGTTTCTGTGGCAAATTTATGTTGGATGAGAATGAAGATAAGGGCAACCCTTTGCCTGACACTGATCATTATCATGGGGAGGGGGGGGGGCACTGTCTCATTGAGTCAAGATCAGGGCAATAGGGTAACATAAGTCAATCGTTTACTGGCTGGTGTGGCTTATCTTCTACAGTGTTACTATTCAGACTTAACCTGGGATCTGGTTGTCCAACTGAAATTGAAGAAGGGTCACAAATTGCAAAAGCCAAACTGTTCACATAGTTCCAGTTGATACCATAGCCTGGTATGGATGCCTTACCACAGATTGGGGCTTCATTCACTATTGCCTGGACACCAGGTTACCGATCCCTGCTCTCAGTTTATCAATGTATTGCATTCATTTACATAATATATGTGACAAATATGGAAATTAAAAAACAAATGCACATGCTTTTCAGAACCAGACTTTTTTAATTAGACAGAATGCCCTGTTTCCAGAAGCTACCTAGTCAGTTGCTGAATGCCTTCAACTGAAATGTGTCTTCCGCATTTAACCCAACCACACTGAATCAGAAAGGTGCGCTTACTTAGTAAGGTCTGTATTCACGTACATTATTTTTTACTTCTGCTTTGCATATTAGTCATCATTGATGGACTACTAAAATATGTGTTGTGTTTCTGGTTTCTAGCTATGTCAAAGACTTAGTGCAGTCAAAATTCAGTTGTTCCTTTGTTTTGTATCATATTGTACAACAGCTGAGGAAACTAATGCTGTAAAAGTGTGAACAAATTTGATCAGTGTTATTTCCTGACAGTTGCTGGTTGAAAATTAAATCTACATAGGACCTTCTAATCAGCAGGTTTGCATGGGCGGGAGTTTCGGCTTGCCTGGTGACATCACCAGGGGGTAAATTGGTTAATAGACCAAAAACAAAGAGAGTTCCGAACCTCTTTGCCAATAACAGCTAGTTTTCAGTTTTCCCCTCCCAACCAGACTACTCCCAGACAGTCCTAGCAAAATCCTTTATTGCGGAATATATTTTTAGCAAAAAGCTATTTTTGTCTATGTTGTTTGTTTACATTTGTTATTATTACATACAACACATACTGTATAACACAACACAAAAAACTCAATGAAACAGGCACTATAGAAAACATTCAAATGTGTCTGGTTTATGTTTGATTTTGTAATGTCTAATGGGATGTAGCTAGATAGTTCAGTCCTCTAGTTTGTTATTGAGGGCGGATATGAGGATTTCCAATTGATGGCTCATTTTTTTCTCTCCAGCAATTCGATATCTGTGACCAATGGTTCCCCCCAAATTCTTCCTTTAGATCTGATTCCCGTTTTTTCCTTTTAGGGTCTGAACCACCAGGTAGAGTTTCAAACAACCCTTGAAAAACTTGGCAATCAACTTATTTGGCGTAGCAGCCTCTTTCAGTATTTTTTCTATGGAAGATGCCTTAGGTTCATCCAGATTCCATTGAAGCAATTTAATACTTGTTTATTTAAGAGGTGTTGACAAGCAGAATGTACCGAGCTGTCTGTTTAAAATACTTGCACACAGCTCGGACACCCATGCATACCCCACAAGACATGCCACCAGAGGTCTCTTCACAGTCCACAAGTCCAGAATGGACTATGGGAGGCGCACAGTACTACATAGAGCCATGACTACATGGAACTCTATTCCACGTAGGATCAGATTTAAAAAACTGGTAAAAATACACCTTATGGAGCAATGGAGACAGTGAAGTAACACACACAAAGGTACAGACACATGCATATGCACACATTGTGATATTGTTATATGGTGGTATCAAACATTTTGTATTATAGATACACTACCGGTCAAACATTTTAGAACACTTACTCATTCAAGTTTTTAGTTTTTTTAAAACTATTTTCTACACTGTAGAATAATAGTGAAGACATCAAAACTATGAAATAACACATATGGAATCATATAGTAACCAAAAAAGTGTTAAACAAATCAAAATATATTTGAGATTTGAGATTCTTCAAATAGCCACCATTTGCCTTGATGACAGCTTTGCACACTCTTGACATTCTCTCAACCAGCTTCACCTGGAATGCTTTTCCAACCGTCTTGAAGGAGTTCCCAGATATGCTGGGCACTTGTTGGCTGCTTTTCCTTCACTCTGCGGTCCAACATTAAAAACATGTATTTCCCCTTTATTTAACCAGGTAGGCCAGTTGAGAACACCTTTATTTAACCAGGTAGGCCAGTTGAGAACACCTTTATTTAACCAGGTAGGCCAGTTGAGAAAAAGTTCTCATTTACAACTGCGACCTGGCCAAGATAAAGCAAAACAGTGCGACATAAACAACACAGATTTATATATGGGATAAACAAACATACCGTCAATAACACAATAGAAAAATCTGTATACTGTGTGTGCAAATGAAGTAAGGAGGTAAGGCAATAAATAGGCCAATAGTGGCGAAGTAATTACAATTTAGCAATCTACACTGGAGTGATATATGTGCTGATGAGGATGTGCAAGTAGAAATACTGGTGTGCAAAAGAGCAGAAAAACAAAAACAAATATGGGGATGAGGTAGCTAGTTGGTTGGATGGGCTATTTACAAATGGGCTGTGTACAGCTGCAGCGATCGGTAAGCTGCTCTGACAGCTGGCATTTAAAGTTAGTGAGGGAGATATAGGTCTCCAACTTCATTGATTTTTGCAATTCGTTCCAGTCATTGGCAGCAAATAACTGGAAGGAAAGGCGGCCAAAGGAGGTGTTGGCTTTGGGGATGACAAGTGAAATATACCTACTGGAGCGTTTACTACGGGTGGGTGCTGCTATTGTAACCAGTGAGCTGAGATAAGGTGGAGCCTTACCTAGCAAAGACTTGTAGATGACCTGGAGCCAGTGGGTTTGGCGACGAATATGTAGCGAGGACCAGCCAACGAGATCAAACAGGTTGCAGTGGTGGGTAGTATATGGGGCTTTGGTAACAAAACGGATGGCACTGTGATAGACTGCATCCAATTTGCTGAGTAGTGTTGGAGGCTATTTTGTAAATGACATCGCCGAAGTCAAGGATCGGTAGGACGGTCAGTTTTACGAGGCTTTGTTTGGCAGCATGAGTGAAGGAGGCTTAGTTGTGAAAAAGGAAGCCAATTCTAGATTTAATTTTGGATTGGAGATGCTTAATGTGAGTCTGGAAGGAGAGTTTACAGTCTAGCCAGACACCTAGGTATTTATAGTTGTCCACATATTCTAAGTCAGAACCGTCCAGAGTAGTGATGCTAGTCGGGCGGGTGGGTGTGGGCAGTGATCGATTGAAGAGCATGCATTTTGTTTTACTAGCATTTAAGAGCAGTTGGAGGCCACGGAAGGAGTGTTGTATGGCGTTGAAGCTCGTTTGGAAGTTTGTTAAAACAGTGTCCAAAGAAGGGCCAGATATATACAGAATGGGGTCATCTGCATAGAGGTGGATAAAACAATAACCCGGCAGCAAGAGCGACATCATTGATATATACAGAGAAAAGAGTCAGCCCGAGAATTGAACCCTGTGGCACCCCATAGAGACTGCCAGGGGTCCAGACAACAGGCCCTCTGATTTAACACTCTGAACTCTATCTGGGAAGTAGGTAGTTAAGCAGGCGAGGCAGTCATTAGAGAAACCAAGACTGTTGAGTCTGCCGATAAGAATACTGTGATTGACAGAGTCGAAAGCCTTGGCCAGGTCGAAGAAGGCGGCTGCACAGTACTGTCTTTTATTGATGACGGATATGATATTGTTTCGGACCCTGAGCATGGCTGAGGTGCACCTGTGACCAGCTCGGAAACCAGATTGCATAGCGGAGAAGGTATGGTGGGATTCGAACTGATCTTTGTTTGATTTGAACTGATTGATCTTTGTTAACTTGACTTTCAAATACTTTAGAAAGGCAGGGCAGGATGGATATAGGTCTGTAACAGTTTGGGTCTAGAGTGTCTCCCCTTTGAAGAGGGGGATGACCACGGCCACTTTCCAATCTTTAGGAATCTCAGACGATACGAAAGAGAGGTTGAACAGACTAGTAATAGGGGTTGCAACAATGGCAGCAGATACTTTTAGGAAGAGAGGGTCCAGATTGTCTAGCCCAGCTGATATGTAGGGATCCAGATGTTTCAGCTCTTTCAGGACATCAGCTGTCTGGATATGGGTGATGGAGTAGTGGGGGGGGGGGGTAACCAGGTGGAATGCATGGCCAGCCGTAGAGGAATGCTTCTTGAAATTCTCGATTATCGTGGATTTATCAGTGGTGACAGTGTTTCCTAGTCTAAGTGCAGTGGGAGGCTGGGAGGAGGTACTCTTATTCTCCATGGACTTTACGGTGTCAGGGTGTTTTTGTGCTGGTCAAGGGCAGTCAAGTCTGGAGTGAACCAAGGGCTATATCTGTTCTTAATTAATTTTTTAATGAAAGGGGCATGCTTATTTAAGATGGTGAGGAAAGAACTTTTAAATTAGAACCAGGCATCCTCTACTGACGGGATGAGGTCAATATCCTTCCACGATACCCGGGCCAGGTCGATTAAAAGGGGCTGCTCGCAGAAGTGTTTTAGGGAGCGTTTGACAGTAATGAGGGGTGGTCGTTTGACCGCGGACCCATAACCGATGCAGGCAATGAGGCAATGATCACTGAGATCCTGGTTGAAAACAGCAGAGGTCTATTTAGAGGGCAAGTTAGTCAGGATGATATCTATGAGGGTGCCCATGTTTACGGATTTGGGGTTGTACCTGGTAGGTTCCTTGATAATTTGTGTGAGATTGAGGGCATCTAGCTTAGATTGTAGGACAGCCGGGGTGTTAAGCATATCCCAATTTAGGTCACCTAGCAGTACGAACATCTGACGATGGATGGGGGGCTATCAATTCACATATGGTGTCCAGGGTACAGCTGGGAACTGAGGGGGATCTATAACAAGCGACAACAGTAAGGGACTTATTTCTAGAGAAATGGATCTTTAAAAGTAGAAGCTCAAATTGTTTGGGCATAGACCTGGATAGTATGACAGAACTCTGCAGGCTATCTCTACAGTAGATTGTAATTCCACCCCCTTCAGCAGTTCTGTCTTGACGGAAAATGTTGTAATTTGGGATGGAAATGTTCTATTTTTTGGTTTCCTTCCTAAGCCTCATCCCAAACCATCTCAGTTTGGTTGAGGTCGGGGGATTGTGGTGGCCAGGTCATCTGATGCAGCACTCCAACACTCTCCTTCTTGGTAAAATAGCCCTTACACAGCCTGGAGGTGTTTCTCTTGTTGAGAAACAAATGATAGTCCCTCTAAGCCTAAACCAGATGGGATGGCGTATCGCTGCAGGATGCTGTGGTAGCCATGCTGGTAAAGTGGGCCTTGAATTCTAAATAAATCACCAACAGTGTCACTAGAAAAGCACCAACAAACCATAACACCTCCTCCTCCATGCTTTACGGTGGGAAATACACATGCGGAGATCATCCGTTCACACACAAAAACACACAAATCTCCAATATAGACTCCAGACCAAAGGACAAATTTCCACCGGTCTAATGTCCATTGCTTGTGTTTCTTGGCCAAAGCAAGTCTCTTCTTCTTATTGGTGTCCTTTAGTTGTGGCTTCTTTGCAGCAATTCAACCATGAAGTCCTGATTTACACAGTCTCCTCTGAACAGTTGATGTTGAGATGCGTCTGTTACTTGAACTCTGTGAAGCATTTATTTGGGCTGTGAATTCTGAGGCTGGTAATTCTAATGAACTTATCCTCTGCAGCAGAGGTAACTCTGGGTCTTCCATTCCTGTGGCGGTCCTCATGAGAGCCAGTCATCATAGCGCTGATGGTTTTAGCGACTGCACTTGAAGAAACTTTAAAAGTTCTTGAAATGTTACGTATTGACTGACCTTTATGTCTTAAAGTAATGATGGACTGTTGTTTCTCTTTGCTTATTTGAGCTGTTCTTGCCATAATGTGGACTTGGTCTTTTACCTAATAAGGCTGTCTTCTGTATACCACCCCACCTTGTCACAACACAACTGATTGGCTTTATTGCATTAAGAAGGAAAAAAAATCCACAAATGAACTTTTAACAAGGCACACCTGTTAATTGAAATGCATTCCAGGTGACGACCTCATGAAGATGGTTGAGAGAATGCCAAGATTGTGTCATCAAGGTAAAGTGTGGCTATTTGAAGAATCTAAAAAAACAACATTTTGTTGATTTGTTGAACACTTTTTTGGTTACTACATGTTTCCATATGTTATTTCATAGTTTTGATGTCTTCACTATTATTCTACAAGGTTGAAAATAGTCAAAATAAAGAAAAACCCTTGAGTGAGTAGGTGTGTCCAAACTTTTGACCGGTATGTAGTAGTGTAAGGATGTTTATATGATGTACTGTTTAATCTTTTGTTTTATATGTAATGTAAGTGTTCTAATATGTTTGGACCCCAGGAAGAATGGGAATCCCTAATAAGTACAAATATAAATACAAATAAGATTTCTGAGTTGTAAGAACGTAAAGAAATCGTCCTTGGACAATCCAAATCTTTCTTGTAATTGAATGAATGACAATAGAGATCCTTCATAGGATCAGATCACACATGTTCAAAATGAATGATGCCACTTTGGAACCAGGACTTAAGGGTGTTATCATTAAATGCTGGAGGGAAGGTAGGGTTATTCCAAATAGGGGTGCTTGGTGATATTGGTTCTTTCTACCTCATGAATTTATGTACATTTTCCCAAATATAAATGGAATTGAGAGTCATTGTATTGTCTGTTTTTTCCTTCAGTGCCTTGGTCCCGTAGTAGTAACAATTGCTTTGTGTGGCTGTGTTTCATAGTGAATGGCACTAATGTTGGTGGGCTGAAGAAGTGGCATTCAACAGACCCCTCTCCAACAGAGTAACGGGCTTCAGTAGACTAATGGTACTAAATTACTGTAATCTGTAAAGGGAGGGGTCGCTCATTGTTGTTTAAGTGTAACAATGTGCAACACAATACAGTTCATCATAAGTTTATATACAATGCATTCCAGACAGAATATACCTCTTGAAGAACCTGTATCTGTGAAAAACATGCAGAGAGGAATACACCATGCTGCTGAAACATTTACCTTTCAAGTTAATATTGAAATGAGGACGTTATTATAAAACACATAAATAAATAAGGCAATACCTTGTTTTGTAAATGTGTAAGTATGTACTGTAGAAGGCGCACTATACGTAACAGATCTGAGAGGATTAAAGCTCTGTCTCTGCAAATACATCAGAGTCGGGGTGTTCTCTGATGTACTATTCATTCTCAGTCTAGACATGTATCTGTTTTAGCTACAAAGCCCCTCTGCAGGGGTCCATCTGTGGCTGCACAGAGACAGAGCCAACATTGTGAACAAGGAAAGGAGACTCACCCTGACATAAGGAATGTGAAGGCTTGTGAGAGGACACAGTAGCCATGCCTCCTCTTCTGAGATCTTCACTGTGCGCACACCCACAGGCCTGATTCCGTACAACCGGATGGAGCAAAGCATGATGGGAATAGCAGCCTCATTCTCATCCAGGCACCACTCATCTAATCCTCCAATCACAGAGCGAGAGAGGAGGGGACAGGGGATGGGTTGTGTGGGATGGGTTGTTACCATGGAGACAGAGGCATCCATTCACTGATGGGACTGAGAGTCTGTGTGAGGAGGTGGAGGGAATGAACAGTCTCTCTCGAAGTAACAGAATGATCATGAACTGTGTTGTACGTGTTATATAGCTTGCCAAATACATAATGCTTTCTCTAGGACATTGTCACATCATTAGCACTGTTACTTTGTAAAATGTGTCACTGTCAAGTGCTTTATTATCTCCCCGGGTAGCCTACCTCAGCAACAATATGTAGGTGTTCTATTCTATTCTATTCTATTCTATTCTATTCTATTCTATTCTATTGTTGGGTTCTTTTTGCAGTACTGGCTGTACAGAGAGGACGTTTGTTATGCCAATTCATTCTTACATACATGGAACATCTTGTGTAAGTAAGGTTGCAAAATTCTGGGCTTTTAATAAATTCCCTGGTTTTCCAGAAATCCTGGTTGAAGGTTAACGGATTTCCTGCTTATTCCCTCCTGATTCCGGCAATCCTACAGCCGGTATTTTGGCAAAAGTTTTTGAACGTACCAAGAATTTTTGCAACCCTAGGTGTGAGAGTAATTAAAGGTCCTTTACACATTAACTTCCTTTGAAGAGAGTAAACAGTTTTTTGTATCAACATGTAAATGTTTGAATAGGATTAGTTAGCGAGCTTGGAAAAGTGACCTATTGGTTACCATCTCATCCAGGTTTACAGCAGATACACTTTTGACCTTGAGATCCACTCTAACTAATACCCCTTACATACCAAGATGTTTAGCCACAAACTTTACCATGCCGCCAACTTTTAGCTGCCTTTTCTATATATCTGAAAGATATTGCGGTAACAAAGCCTGTAGTCTACTTTTATTTCCAGCAACGAAGGTAGTCATGAATGCGATAGAATTCTGCCTATGGCTTAGAATGAGTAGAATCAGAGCTTAGCTTGAGCAGCAATGTTGGACATTCCCCCTTTGATCCTGACAAGACGGATGGTTTCAAAATAATAAGAGCAATATGTAGTTGCAAAACATACTTTGGCTTGCTTAAAATTACATTTTAAGCTTTGTTTCCAGATCAAAGTTCCCCAGTCAATGTTGTCTAGTTATTGTTGTTGTAAAGTCCTTTGGGTTATATTGTAACCATAGAATAATGTGTTTTTACATCTAGGTCTGGCTATAATGCTGAGTCACACTAAGTTCACTATAAAGTCCATACGTTTTTTGTTTCTTAATCAGTCACCAATTACTTTCTGTTTTTGTCTTTTTAGGACGGGGGGCGAACAGTTGTTGAGGGAAAATAATGCATACCATACAGATTTGAGGTACCATAAAGATACAAATAAATCCCTAATCATTGCATAATCCTCACTCTTCCTCATGAGTGTGGTAGCACTAATGATGGTGGATAAATAAGATAGTTTACTCGGGCTGTTTACCATAGAAAAAATGATCTGTGTAAGTGGGCATTCCCTCTAGCGTGTCAGCATGCTCTCCTCATGAGCTCACGGTTCCTCCAGAATATCTGGCATGTTCAAGTGAGGAAGGGAACAGCTTGCTCTGGGCAACTGTGTCCCCAGATTATCCATTATATTGACCAGATACTCAAGTGGCCGCTTGAACAATTATTCAAAAAGGAAAGGCGATGGGAGGAGGCAAGATCAGGTGGGTCATTCTAGCGTGTGTGAACAACAGGCACTACTCCTGTATGAAGTGTTTTTTCTTAAAGTTTATGGGACTTATATCAGTACACTCGTAACAACCTAAGCATTAAGAAAAGTATAATAAATCAAATAAGCGATCAGGAAAAATGTGGGTTAAGGTTGAGTGTCTTGCTTTTTCTTCTGTCTCTGTTAGGCCAAATTAAAAATACCATGTGCCACTAGAGGGAACAATCTCCTATCTTGAGTTCTCATCATGCCACAATCACCACTGTTGAATAGTACAGAAAGGAAGTTAGAAAAGGCAAAGGAAACTGCATGGCAATGAAACCAGCCTGTTCTCATAGACTAGACATAACATAGTAAATGTAAATCGAGGACACTCAAATTAATGACACATACATGACATTTCATATAGTATGTTTTCATTTCTGAATGTTCATCATACATCTTGTATGATATGTTACAAATTACAATAACATACAAATATGTTATACATTTCAGGTTAATAGGCAGTTGGTCGGGGTGGATGGTAGCGTGTTAACGTGAATGTCTAAGCAAACCCAAAGTTTGCGTGATAAAATGTCATCACAGACAACATTACAATTTTAGCTAATTAGCAATTTTGCAACTACTTAGCATGATAGCTAACCCTCTAACCCTAACCTTAACCCTTTGACCTAACTCCTAACTCTAACCTTAACCTTAACCCTGACCTTAACCCTAGCCCTAACCTTAACCCTAGCCCTAACCTTAATGCTTAACCCTAACTCCTAGCCTAGCTAACATTAGACACATAGCTACACATTTGCTGCATATCATAACTACAGTATTTCTCAGTGGGTGATCATGGTTTAAATATAGCCTTTTATACAACGGGTGGGTCTAATCCTGAATGCTGATAGGTTAAAAGCACATTCCAGCTGGTGTCTATTCCACAAGTTACATCCGGCTAAATCTATGATGTTAAAATGTATCTGTTCCATCTGACTGTGTTATCCACTGTCTCATCAGTGGCACAGCGGTCTAAGGCTCAGTGCTTGAGGTGTCACTACAGACACCCTGGTTCAAATCCAGGCTGTATCAGAACGGGCTGTGATTGGGAGTCCCATCGGGTGGTGCACAATTGGCCCAGTGTCGTCCAGCTTTGGCCGGTGTAGGCCGCCATTGTAAATAATAATTTGTTCTTAACTGACTTGCCTAGTTAAATAAAGGTACAATTAAAAAATCAGCCCATGCAGGGAAGTTAAGAACTTGCCAATGCCATGATTACTGTATATATGTGATAACCTTTGTATGCTTGCAATGCGCAATGACTGAAAAGTACTGGGTAAATGGAGATGTACTGCTTTAGTTCTCAGGCTGAGAATGGTCTGAACCTGCTGATTGTCACCCAGGCTCAAGGCCGAGATAGCAGAGTGAGAAACCACAGTCTAGACATGTTTTACTCATCTTAGATACTTTGTATCCAAAGTTAAGGTATGATTGACGGTAGGTTGTTCACCCCCCAACAGGAGAAAACAGTTCCTGAATAACTAGCTTGATAAGCCTATTGCAACTCAGCTATTCTGTTAATACACAAAGTCACATTTTGTGTGGGCCATATTCACATGGGGACTTTCCGGGTAAAGGCTTTGAAGGCTCACACAAAGAATTACATATTAGAACTAACTTGATAATTTAATAGGATATCTGTGGTCTCATGATTCAGGAGTTGAGGCCGTTGAGCTGGTGTGAGAGAGAACTGACTTTCAGAACTGTCCTAGACTGGACCTAGTCTGGACCTAGCTGGACCTAGCTGGACCTAGCTGGACCTAGACTGGACCTAGTCTGGACCTAGCTGGACCTAGTCTGGACCATGTCTGGACCTAGCTGGACCTAGTGTGGACCTAGCTGGACCTAGTCTGGACCTAGTCTGGACCTAGCTGGACCTAGTCTGGACCTAGCTGGACCTAGACGGGACCTAGTCTGGACCTAGCTGGACCTAGTGTGGACCGAGCTGGACCTAGTGTGGACCTAGCTGGACCTAGTGTGGACCTAGCTGGACCTATTCTGGACCTAGTCTGGACCTAGCTGGACCCAGTCTGGACCTAGACGGGACCTAGTCTGGACCTAGCTGGACCTAGTGTGGACCTAGTGTGGACCTAGCTGGACCTAGTCTGGACCTAGTCTGAACCTAGTCTGGTCCTAGCTGGACCTAGTCTGGACCTAGTCTGAACCTAGCTGTACCTAGTGTGGACAGAGCTGGACCTAGTGTGGACCTAGCTGTACCTAGTGTGGACCTAGTCTGGACCTATCATTACCGAGTGTGGACCTAACTGGACCTGGACCAGTGGAGTCTCTGTCTGCCAGTATTCACAGTTCACAGACTACAGGAGAACAACTGTGCAGGTAAATCCACTTATATTATTAACTATGGCTCTTACAAAGAGGTTCTGTGAGGAGAAGCTGTAATTAGCAATCTGGCGTCTAAGGGACTGGTGAGTGGGACCATCTGGACCAGTGGAATACAAAACAACAACACAATAGACTCAAAATAAACTAGCTACACTGTTATTAAAAAGGCCAGCTCTTTGAAACTACTTAGCATTTTAGCTAATCCTTACCTTAACCCTTTAACCTAACTCCTAATCCTAACAATAACCCTAAACTTAAATCTTTAACCTAACACTTAACCCTAAAGCTAACCCTTTAACATAATTCCTAACCTTAACCATAACCATAACCTTAACCTCTAACACTAAGCCCTAGCCTTGCTAAACATTATGTTTAACCACCTCGCCACCGAGCTACAAATTGTAGTTTGTTACATATCATACATTTTTCAAATTCATAACATATTGTAAGAAATTGCCGTTAGTGACATATTGCGCTAACTGAAATTCATATCATATGAATTGTAATTCGTAAGCCATCATACAAGATGTATGATGGACAGCCACAAATGAATACATACCATATGAAATGTAACATATCACACTAATTTGAGTGTCTCGGATTTAGATTTATTATGTTACATCTACCCCTGAGTCCAGTTTTATGCAACAGGTGTTTGTGAATGTTTACTATATCTATATACAGTGTCTTCAGAAAGTATTCATATCCCTTGACTTATTCCACATTTTGTTGTGTTACAGCATGAATTCAAAATTTATCAAATAAATTTTCCACCCTTCTACACACAATAGCCCATAATAACTGTGAAAATATATTTTTTGAAAAGTTTACTGAAAAATAAATACAGAAATGTATCATGTACATAAGTAGTTACCGCTGAGTCAATACATTTGAAAATCACATTTGGCAGCAATTACAGCTGAAAGTCTTTCTGGGTACGTCTCTAATAGCTTTGCACACTTGTCCTGGATTGTACAATATTCACACATTATTATTAAAAAAATTCTTCAAGCTCTGTCAAGTTGGTTGCTGATCATTGCTAGACAGCCATTTTCAAGCTGTGCCGTAGATTTTAAAGCTGATTAAGTCAAAACTGTACCTTGGCCACTCAGGAACATTCAATTTCATCTTGGTAAGCAACTCCAGTGTATATATTGGCCTTGTGTTTTAGGTTATTGTCCTGCTGAAAGGTGAATTTGTCTCCCAGTGTCTGTTGGAAAGCAGACTGAACCAGGATTTCCTCTCTTCCTCTTGCCAGTGCTTGACGCTATTCTGTTTCTTTTGATCATAAAAAACGTAGTCCTTGCCGATGACAAACACCCATAACATGACGCAGCCACCACCATGCTTGGATATGAAGAGTGGTACTCAGTGACGTGTTGCGTTGGATTTGTCCCAAATATAACACTTTGTATTTAGGACATAAAGTGCCTACGGAAATATTCAGACCCCTTGACTTTTTCCACATTTTGTTACGCTACAGCCTTATTCTAAAATTGATTTAAAAAATAAATAAATCAGCAACACAGAATACCCCATAATGACAAAGCAAAAACAGGTTATTAGAAATTTTTGCAAATGTATTAAAGATAAAAAAATATATGAATACATTATTTACGTAAGTATTCTGACCCTTTGCTATGAGACTCAAAATTGAGTTCAGGTGCATCCTGTTTCCAATGATCACCCTTGAAATGTTTCTGCAACTTAAGTTCCTTCGGCATACACATCATGGACAAACTGAAATGGTCCACCCACACAGACAGTGTGGTCAAGAAAGCGCAATAGCGCCTCTTCAACCTCAGGAGGCTGAAGAAATGTGGCTTGTCACCTAAAACCCTCACAACAGACACACAATTGAGAGCATCCTGTCGAGCTGTGTCACCCCCTGGTACGGCAATTGCACTGCCCTCAACCGCAAGGCTCTCCAGAGGGTGGTGCGGTCTGCATAATGCATCACCGGGGGGCAAACTACCTGCCCTCCAGGACACACCTACAGTACCCGATGTCACAGGAAGGCCAAAAAGATCATCAAGCACAACAACCACCTGAGCCACTGCCTGTTCACCCCGCTACCATCCAGAAGATGGGGTCAGTACAAGTGCATCAAAGCTGGGACCGAGAGACTGAAAAACTGCTTCTATCTCAAGGTCATCAGACTGTTAAATAAATGTATAAATCTTCTCCAGGATCGGTGGGTCCCCTGCGGGATGGTTGAGCTAATCTAGGTTAATGAGATTAGCATGAGGTTGTAAGTAACAAGAACCTTTCCTGGGACATAGGCATATCTGATATTGGCAGAAAGCTTAAATTCTTGTTAATCTAACTGCACTGTCCAATTTACAGTAGCTATTATAGTGAAATTATACCATGCTATTGTTTGAGGAGAGTACACTGTTTTGAACATGAAAAGTTATTAATAAACAGATTAGGCACATTTGGGCAGTCTCGATTCAAAGTTCTGAATAGAAATGCAATGGTTCTTTGGATCAGTCTAAAACTTTGCACATACACCGCTGCCACCTAGTGGCCAAAATCCAAATTACACCTGGGCTGGAATAGTACAGTATAGCCTTTCTCTTGCATTTCAAAGATGGTACAATTATTTTTATTTATTACTTTACCAGATCTAATGTGTTATATTCTCCTACACTCCTTTCACCTTTCCACAAACTTCAATGTGTTTCTTTTCAAATGGTATCAATAAAATACATAGCCTTGCTACAGGGCCTGAGCTATAGGCAGTTAGATTTGGGAATGCCATTTTAGGCAAGAATTTTAGGCAAGGGTCCGATCCTTAATTAATTTGAATGCCAACATAGACTAAAATCATTAGCCACTTTAATAAATGGATCACTAGTTACTTTTATAAAATGCCACTTTAATAATGTTTACATAAAGTTGATCTCGGAAGTTTTCAAGTTTACAATTCCTGACATTTAAAAAGTAAAACGTCCCTGTCTTAGGTCAGTTAGGATCACCAGTTTATTTTAAGAATGTGAAATATCAGAATAATAGTAGAGAGAATGATTTATTTCAGTGTTTATTTCTTTCATCACATTCCCAGTGGGTCAGAAGTTTATATACACACAATTGGTATTTGGTAGCATTGCCTTTAAATTGTTTACATTGGGGCAAACATTTCAGGTAGCCTTCCACAAGCTTCCCACAATAAGTTGGTTGAATTTTGGCCCATTCCTCCTGACAGAGCTCTTGTAACTGAGTCAGGTCTGTAGGCTTCCTAGGTCTGAGGTCAGGGTTTTGTGATGGCCACTGCAATATCTTGACTTTGTTGTGCTTAGGCCATTTTGCCACAACTTTGGAAGTATACTTGTGGTCATTGTCCATTTGGAGGACCCATTTGCGACCAAGCTTTAACTTCCTGACTGATGTCTTGAGATGTTGCTTCAATATATCCATATAATTGTCCTTCCCCATGACGCCATCTATTTTGTGAAGTGCACCAGTCCCTCCTGCAGCAAAGCACCACCACAACATGATGATGCCACCCCATGCTTCACGGTTGGGATGGTGTTCATCGGCTGGCAAGCCTCCTCCTTTTCCTCCAAACATAACAATGGTCACTATGGCCAAGCAGTCCCATTTTTCTTTCATCACACCAGAGGACATTTCTCCAAAAAGTACGATCTTTGTCCCCATGTGCAGTTGCAAACCGTAGTCTGGCGTTTTTATGGCGGTTTTGAGGTAATGGCTTCTTCCTTGATGAGCAGCCTTTCAGGTTATGTTGATATAGGACTTGTTTTTACTGTGGATATAAATACTTTTTTTTACCTGTTTCCTCCAGCATCTTCACATGGTCGTTTGCTGTTGTTCTGGGATTTATTTTCACTTTTTGCACCAAAGTACGTTCATCTCTAGGAGACAGAACGCGTCTCCTTCCTGAGCGGTATGATGGCTGCGTGATCCCATGGTGTTTATACTTGCATACTATTGTTTGTACAGATGAACGTGGTACCTCCAGGCGTTTGAAAATTCAAGGATGAACCAGACTTGTGGAGGTCTACAATTTTTATTTGGATTTTCCCATGATGTCAAGCAAAGAGGCACTGAGTTTGAAGGTAGGCCTTGAAATACATCCGCAGGTACACCTCCAATTGACTCAAATTATGTCAATTAGCCTATCAGAAGCTTCTAAAGCCATGACATCATTTTCTGAAATTTTCCAAGCTGTTTAAAGGCTCAGTCAATTTAGTGTATGTAATCTTCTGACCCACTGGAATTGTGATACAGTGAATTATAAGTGAAATAATCTGTCTGTAAACAATTGCTGGAAAAATTACTTGTGTCATGCACAATGTATGTGTCCTAACCGACTTGCCAAAACTATAGTTTGGTTAAAAATACATTTTTGGATGAATAACGAGTTTTAATGACTCCAACCGAAGTATATGTAAACTTCCGACTTCAACTGTACATCCACACACACATAACACATGCATACTGACTACACACACACACACTTTCACATGCGCTGCTACTACTGTCTATGATCTATTCTGTTGCCTAGTGACTTTATCCCTTTTTAAAATTGTTTTTATTTCATGTTTATTTAACCCCTACGTGTGTGTACATAGCTACCTCAATTACCTTGAACCCTGCACACTGTCTCGGTACTCCTTGTATACTGTATAGCCACGCTATTTTTACTCGTTATTGTTATTCACTGTGTATTTATTCCTTGTGTCACTGTTTCTATTATTACACTGAATAGCTGAAGGAAGAATGTGTTGGTCCCATGTTTCATACTCAACCTAATATTAGGTAGGTGTACCACTGTTTGGTGTACTCAGTGTATTATTCATGTCCAGATAGAATTGGGTGAATTTGCTGGACTAAAACTTTATTGTGAACAAAAATATAAACGCAACATGTAAAGTGTTTGTCAGGACCCAGTTACGAACCCGGGTCTTCAGAGTGAGAAACAGTCACTTAACCAACTGAGCCACGAATAGTCTGCAGAACCCAGAAGATGAGGCAGACGCAGCAGTACTTGAGACGGTGTATTTAATTAAGTAAAAAGTGAAGTTCTTCAGGAAAACATGTAACTCCACAACCTCAAAAGGAATCCTACAAGAACAAAGGTAATCCTCCAAGACAAAAAAGGTAAATCCACAAGGTGGAAGGTAAAGCACAAAAAGCCTCAAAAGATACTCAAAAAACAAACAAACAAGAACAAAAAAAACAGAATTCCACAAGAGAGTCCACCGGGATCAACAAGAGTTCTCAGAGTACTAGGGCTGGGTGCTAACATACAAACACAGAGCAAAGAACAGAGGAAAACAAAGGGTTTAAATACAATCAGGGGAAACGAGGCACAGGTGCAAATAATAATGGGGATCAAGGGAAACAAAAGGTCAAAAGGCACAATGGGGGCATCTAGTGACCAAAAACCGGAACAACCCTGGCCAAATCCTGACAGTGTTGGTCCCATGTTTCATAAGTTGAAATAAAAGATCACAGACATTTGCCATAAGCACAAAAACGTATTTCTCAAAAAATTGAAAAATTACTTGTGTCATGCTCAAAGTAGATGTCCTAACCGACTTGCCAAAACTATAGTTTGTTAACAAAACATTTGTGAAGTGGTTGAAAAACTAGTTTTAATGACTCCATCCTAAGTGTATGTAAACTTCCGACGTCAACTGTATCTTACGTAACTCATCTCATATGTGTATACTGTGTTTTATACCATCTACTGCATCTTGCCTATGCTGCTCGGCCATTGCTCATCTATGTATTTTTATGTACATATTCTTATTCCATCCCTTTACATTTGTGTGTATTAGGTAGTTGTTGTGCAATTATTAGATTGCTTGTTAGACATTACTGCACTGTTGGAACTAGAAACACAAGCATTTCGCTACACTCGCATTAACATCTGCGAACCATGTGTATGTGAACAATACAATTTGATTTGATTTAGCATGACACCTCCACCCCTGAAAGGACTGGAATGCCACTACAGGCCTCCTACATTGCCTGGAAATTGCCATAGGTTCAATGGGGTTTGCGATCATACACCTTCCACCCCATATGTAACATGGTTATATTGGTGATTCCCCTTGTCACTTTATTGTTAAGCCAATGGGTTTTTGGTTTTATTTTTGTCTTGCCTTCACCTACTCAACATGGCAGCTTATTGGCTGGTTTGCGAAGCTTTCTTACGAGGGAGGATGTTTCAGTTAAAATCATCACAGTGACCTACCTCCACCTGCTTTTTTCAATTTTTACTAACAACATGCCACTGACTTGACTGAAATGATTGCAACACTCATCAAAGAGCTGCAGTTAGTTTCAGATGGATGTACACAGAGAGCTAATATTAATAATATGCATGTCAATCTCTCCTGGCTGAAAGTGGAGGAGAGATTGATTTCATCACTATTTTGAAATCTGTGAATGTATTGTAATGTTTTACATTTGTATAAACTGCCTTAATTTTGCTGGACCCCAGGAAGAGTAGCTCTTGCGTTGGCAGCAGCTAATGGGGATCCATTTCTGGAAGCTTGCTTCAGAGCTCGGGTATTTTATGTATACCAGGAAGCTAGTTTCTTATGGCAAATGTTTTTTGTTTTTAGGGGTGCGACTGCATCTAGGATATTGCGCTAGGTAAAATTGAGTTCCTCAGTTAGGTGGTTAACTGATATTTGTACTCTGAGACTTTTGATTTAACCAAGGATCATCAAAAGCCGTGCTATAAATTCTCGGATAACCCAAAGATTCCTAGATGCCCTTCCAGACTCCCTCTACCTACCCCAAAATCAGTTAACCACCTAACTGAGGAACTCAATTTAAACTTGCGCAATACCCTAGATGCAGTCGCACCCTGAACAACAAATAACATTTGTCATAAGAAACTCGCTCCCTGGTATACAGAAAATACCTGAGCTCTGAAGCAAGCTTCCAGAAAATTGTAACAGAAATGGCGCCACACCAAACTGGAAGTCTTCCAACTAGCTTGGAAAGACAGTACCGTGCAGTATCGAAGAGTCCTCACTGCTGCTCGATCATCCTATTTTTCCAACTTAATTGAGGAAAATAAGAACAATCCAAAATGTATTTTTGATACTGTCACAAAGCTAACTAAAACGCAGCATTCCCCAAGAGAGGATGGCTTTCACTTCAGCAGTGATACATTCATGAACTTCTTTGAAGGAAAGATCATGATCATTAGAAAGCAAATTACGGATTCCTCTTTAAATCTGCCGATTCCTCCAAAGCTCAGTTGTCCTGAGTCTGCACAACTCTGCCAGGACCTAGGATCAAGGGAGACACTCAAGTGTTTTAGTACTATATCTCTTGACACAATGTTGAAAATAATCATGGCCTCTAAACCTTCAAGCTGCATACTGGACCCTATTCCAACTAAACTGCTGAAAGAGATGCTTCCTGTGCTTGGCCATCCTATGCTGAACATAATAAACGACTCTCTATGTGCCGGATGTGTACCAAACTCACTAAAAGTGGCAGTAATAAAGCCTCTCGTGTAAAAGCCAAACCATGGCCCAGAAAATATAAAAAACTAGCGGCCTATATCGAATCTTCCATTCCTCTCAATTTTGGGGGAAAAAGCTGCTGCACAGTATCTCACTGCCTTCCTGAAGACAAACAATGTATATGAAATGCTTCAGTCTGGTTTTAGACCCCATCATAGCACTGAGACTGCACTTGTGAAGGTGGTAAATTACCTTTTAATGGCGTCAGACCGAGGCTCTGCATCTGTCCTCATGCTCCTAGACCTTAGTGCTGCTTTTGATACCATTGATCACCACATTCTTTTGGAGAGATTGGAAACCCAAATTGGTCTACACGGACAAGTTCTGGCCTGGTTTAGATATTTTCTGTCGATGTTTTGTCCTCTGACAAATCAACTGTAAATTTCGGTGTTCCTCAAGGTTCCGTTTTAGGACCACTATTGTTTTCACTATATATCTTACCTCTTGGTGATGTCATTCGGAAACATAATGTTAACTTTCACTGCTATGCGGATGACAAACAGCTGTACATTTCGATGAAACATGGTGAAGTCCCAAAATTGCCCTCCCTGGAAGCCTGTGTTTCAGACTTAACAAAGTGGATGGCTGCAAATTTTAAACTTCTAAACTTGGACAAAACAGAGATGATTGTTCTAGGACCCAAGAAACAAAGAGATCTTCTGTTGAATCTGACAATTGATATTGATAGTTGTACAGTTGTCTAAAATAAAACTGTGAAGGACCTCGGCATTACTCTGAACCCTGATCTCTCTTTTGACGAACATATCAAGACTGTTTCAAGGACAGCTTTTTTCCATCTATGTAACATTGCATGAGTCAGAAACTTTCTGTCCAAAAATGATGCAGAAAAATGTATCCATGCTTTTGTCACTTCTAGGTTGTTAGTGCTAAACACGACTGATAGAATCTTGACTAGAACCAAAAAATGTGATCATATTACTCCAGTGCTAGCCTCTCTACATTTGTTTCCTGTTAAGGCAAGGGCTGATTTCAAGGTTTTACTGCTAACCTACAAAGCATTACATGGGCGTGCACCTACCTATCTTTCTGATTTGGTCCTGCCGTACATACCTACACGTACTCTACGGTCACAAGATGCAGGCCTCCTAACTACCCCTAGAATTTCTAAGCAAACAGCTGGAGGCAGGGCTTTCTCCTATAGAGCTCCATTTTTATGGAATGGTCTGCCTACCCATGTGAGAGACGCAGACTCGGTCTCAACCTTTAAGTCTTCATTGAAGACTCATCTCTTCAGTAGGTCCTATGATTAAGTGTAGTGTGGCCCAGGAGTGTGTGAACGGAAAGGCACTGGAGCAACGAACCATGCTTGCTGTCTCTGCCTGGCCGGTTCCCCTCTCTCCACTGGGATTCTCTGCCTCTAACCCTATTACAGGGGCTGAATCACTGGCTTACTGATGCTCTTCCATGCCGTCCCTAGGAGGGTTGCGTCACTTGAGTGGGTTGAGTCACTGACGTGATCTTCCTGTCTGGGTTGGCACCCCCCCTTGGATTGTGCCATGGTAGAGATCTTTGTGGGCTATACTCGGCCTGTGGTTGAAGAAATCCCTCTAGTGGTGTGGGGCTGTGCTTTGGCAAAGTGGGTGGGGTTATATCCTACCTGTTTGTTCCTGTCCGGGGGTATCGTTGGATGGGGCCACAATGTCTCCCGACCCCTCCTTTCTCAGCCTCCAGTATTTATGCTTCAGTAGTTTGTGTCGGGGGGCTAGGGTCAGTCTGTTATATCTGGAATATTTCTCCTGTCTAATCCGGTGTCCTGTGTGAATTTAAGTATGCTCTTTTTAATTTTCTCTTTCTTTCTCTTTCTCTCTTTCTTTCTCTCTCTCGGAGGACCTGAGCCTTAGGACCATGTCTCAGGACTACCTGACCTGATGACTCCTTGCTGTCCCCAGTCCACCTGGCCGTGCTACTGCTCCAGTTTCAACTGTTCTGCCTGCGGCTATGGAACCCTGACCTTTTCACCGGATGTGCTACCTGTCCCAGACCTGCTGTTTTCAACTCTCTAGAGACAGCAGGAGTGGCAGAGATACTCTGAATGATCGGCTATGAAATGCCAACTGACATTTACTCCTGAGGTGCTGAGCTGTTGCACCCTCGACAACCACTGTGATTATTATTATTTGACCCTGCTGGTCATCTATGAACATTTGAACATCTTGGCCACCCCTCATAGCCTGGTTACGCTCTATGTTTCTTCCTAGGTTCAGCCCTTTCTAGGGAGTTTTTCCTAGCCACCGTGCTTCTACACCTGCATTGCTTGCTGTTTGGGGTTTTAGGCTGGGTTTCTGTACAGTACTTTGAAATATCAGCTGATGTAAGAAGGGCTTTATAAATACATTTGATATGATCCATAATAAATACAAATACCACCATCTCTACCTCCTCCATCTCTACCCCCACCTCCACCTCTATCTCTACCTTCACCTCCACCTCTATCTCCACCTCCTCCTCCACCTTCATCTCTACCTCCACCCCAACCTCCACGTCTATCTCTATCTCCACCTCCACCTCTATGTCCACCTCCACCTCTATCTGTGATGAAAGAAATAAAATCTGAAATAAATCATTCTCTCTACTATGATTCTGATGTTTCACATTCTGAAAATAAAGTGGTGATCCTAACTGACCTAAGACAAATGGGAGGTATATTTATATTGAAGAATTAAATGTCAGGAATTGTCATAAATGGGTCCTCCCAAAAAATGACTGAGTTTAAATGTAAAGTCAAGGTTTGGCTAAAAGCCCTGTGTATGTAAACTTCCTACTTCAACTGAATCCACCTCACTCTCAGAGAAATTAAATAGTACTGCTAGGTTTTGCGCTGTCGAATAGGGGGGTAGGTAGTTGTGCCCCAGTTTGGTATACTCAGTGTAGTATCCATGTCCAGATAGATTTGGTTGAATTTGCTGGACTAAAAATATAATAACTAAAAACTAAAAGTGATAATGCGTGGCTCCATGTCGCAAGGATTTGTACACAATTCCTGAATGCTGAAAATGTCTGATCTTTGTTTTAAAGGATCTGTGGCTAAAAGATGCGTATCTGTATTCCCAGTGATGTGAAAAACATAGATTAACTGTGAACTCAGTAAAATCTTTGAAATTGTTGAGTGTTGCGTTTATATTTTTGTTCAGGGTAACTTTGAGGTTTGTTGTGGTGCTTTGTCTCAGTGTTGGTCTCAATGTACCTCAGGTATCGCTCTTTATAAACTGGGTGGTTTGCCTCTTTAATGCTGATTGGCTGAAAGCCATAGCATATCAGACCAGATACCAAGGGTATGACAAAGCATTTATTTTTACTGCTCTAATTACATTGGCAACCAGTTCATAATAGCAAAAAGGCTGCTCGGGGGTTTGTGATGTATGGCCATTTACCATGGCTACGGTCTGTATCAAGGCACTCCGCATTGCGTCGTGTATTAGAACAGCCCTTAGCCAAGGTATATTGGCCATATACCACACACACTCAGGCATTTTTGCTTAAATGCAGTCTTGATCAAACATGGATGCAACTCAGAGATTTGTTGAAAAAAAAGAAGATACATTTTAACACACGCACTTGACTTGACAGAACACACCAACCTAATTGAGCAACCCTTCCCTTGAGACAATGGGTGGCTGAGGCGGGCTTCTTCCCTCCCGCCTAGCAACACAGTCTATTCACTTCTACAGCTCTGTTATGGATGCATCCATCGGCCCTGGAGGCCTCTTCTCATGCCAGCATGTTTAAGGAATTGAGCACAGGGTGTGCTACCAACTTAGCAAGCTCCTGTAGATGAAAGAGAAAAATAAGTTAGGTTAGGGAGCATGAATAAGTTATCTTCCTAAGGCTGTGAATAGTTTTTTATTGTATTTTAACTGCAACTCTAAGCTCCCGCTTATCTTTCATTCATTAATCAGGATGCTCTGGATAAATGCTCTCATTGCAATTATCCAGATGGGATCTCATTTTTTTCCATGCTGTGTCCAACTCACCGGACTGCAGGACAGGCTCGAACTGGCCAGCCATGCAGATCTCCTCTTGTTTCCCACGGACAATGCGCTGGATGGCTGGGGGTAGGCCACGTGGGTTACGGGAAAAGATCAGGGAGTAACCATCCTCGCAGCTTCCATCCTCCTTCAGTGTACGGCAGGCGTAGGTGATGGCATAGTTGTCATAGTCGGTGTCAATCACCCAGTAGTTGTCACCTCCACTGGACAGGTAGCTGGCCAGCCCCTGGTAGTTCATAAACATCTTGCCGGGGGTGGTGGGGTTAGGCACACTGTACTGGGCAGCCATGTCAGCACACACAACCCAGAACCTGTCATCACAACAACACACACTCATCAGCACACAATCCAGAACAAACTCAAACTCATATTAGCTCTCGCAAAACAGAACCGGAGGTCAAATACAAACGCAACATTATTGCGATCCATAACACACACTGTAAACTGTTGTCTATATTTCCTGTCCACAAAATCTTGTTGTCTAACAGAAAAATTGTTTAGATTAATGTTCGGATATCAAACCACATTCTTCTGTACAATTAGACAATTAGTTTAGACTCTATGCTTTATATGCTAGTTTTTCCAAGTTGATATAGACCTACTCACCCGAAGAGAGTGACACGTCCCTTGGAGGAGGCTGTCATAGTGCCGTCATCATCGATGGTGTACTCAGCGGAGATGTTGTCCTGGAGGAATAGTCCCTCGGGGTCCTTCTTCTGAAGGGCATACCACTTCCCTGCATACTGCCACAGAGAGAAACAGAACAAAACCAGAAAGGTGAGAAATGCTCACACATACCGTAGACAGTGATGGAGATGAGGGTGGAAATCCAGAGCACTAAATGTATATATGGAGATGTAAGACTTCATCAGTAGATCATTGTAATACTCTCATATTCATTTACGTTAAACATTCTCGTACAGCCATGTTTATCCAATCATGTTTAGAACTGACATCATTCACTGACATCATTGCTTGTTTTTGTCTGTCTAGGGATGTGACCCATAATGTATGTACTGTAGCAAAGCTCACCCTCTTCGGTTCAAAGTCCTCCTTGACTGTGAAGCTGTCGACCACGCAGGAAGCAGACCAGGTGTGTTCCACGCAGGCCATCAGGACCATGAGGAGAGTCAGCTTTGAGGATCCCATGCTGCACAGCAGAGAGAGAGAGAGAGAGTAAGAGAGAGAGAGAGAGAGAGAGAGAGAGAGAGAGAGAGAGAGAGAGAGAGAGAGAGAGAGAGAGAGAGAGAGAGAGAGAGAGAGAGAGAGAGAGAGAGAGAGAGAGAGAGAGAGAGAGAGAGACACACACAGAGAGAGAGAGACACACACACAGAGAGAGAGAGAGAGACAGAGAGAGAGAGAGAGAGAGAGAGAGAGAGAGAGAGAGAGAGAGAGAGAGAGAGAGAGAGAGAGAGAGAGAGAGAGAGAGAGAGAAGAGAGAGAGAGAGAGAGAGAGAGAGAGAGAGAGAGAGAGAGAGAGAGAGAGAGAGAGAGAGAGAGAGAGAGAGAGAGAGAGAGAGAGAGAGAAAGAAAGAGAAAGAGAGAGAGAGAGAGAGAGACAATGGGGATGAACTGACCACACTAGACAAAATAGACACTAGATCAGGAGAGAGAGCTTCAAATGAAGTTAGTAAACACACTAGTAGTTGTAGTAAAATGACATAAACATTTTTCTTTAGGAACGATGGTCATTCTGTTATATGTTCATAGGGTCCTGAGGTAAAAATGAGCTGTCCAATCACATATTTTGCATGCACATATATACAAAAGCACAACTCATTCTTAGCTAACTAGTATCTTCCAAAATAAATTTGTACTGTATTCAAGAACAATATTTACGTTTTCAGTAAGATAATCAAGTTATATTATATCCATGGCTCCTCTTTACCAAGTGTCTGGACCTTACCCTTCTTTGTAAAGATGACCAGCAAGTAGAACTCAGTGATCTCTGTTTTGTGGTTGTCCGTTAGGTTGTGGAGTCTCTTGTGTTTGTGGTCCTTTATATACACGAACACAGACAAGCTTAATTATTATTTTCACTTCTTGTAAGTAAATAAGGTGATTAAATCTCGGGTTAATCCGGGTTGGTGAAATTCCGACTATAATCTGGCTTCACCTCTGAACCCGCCCATGCCTCCCGTAAAAACAATTAGGGCTTTATGTAACTGTGAAGAAACACACACACAAACACACACATACTTACAATGGGAAAATCTATTCTACAAACACAGAGGACCAGCAAGATTAGAGAAAACAGAGCCAGCAGTAATGAGCATTAGTTGTTGTGTTTCAGAACATAAATCATTACTATGCTGATGGAATACTAGTGTCGTTCCACAAAATAAGTGTATTTTGCATCATCCTTGATATTTTAAGTAGACATTTTGCACCAAATAGAATTTTAAAAGCTGTTATATTAATTTAAGTTTTCTTTAATATAGACCAAACAGAGAATACAATAAATCAGTGCCAAAATTCAGCGTATTGACATGTTCATTTCTGAGACTTACAGAAAGATTTTAACCCACCTAACCCAGGTTTAAGATTTCACTCTGATTGTAAGAACTAGTTGTTTTGTTGCTTTGACAAAGTTATTTCTGAAGATTATTATTATTTATTTCATGTGATTAGTGATTCATTTTGAAGTAAAAAACAACATGTCCTTCATTTTAAAGTCAACCCCGCACTCTAGAAAAAAAGGAGCTATCGGCTGTCCCCATAGGAGAACCATTTGAAGAACCCTTGTTGGTTCAAGGTAGAACACTTTTGGTTCCAAGTAGAATTGTTTTGGGTTCCATGTAGAATCCTATCCACAGAGGGTTCTACACAGAACCCAAAATGGTTCTACATGGAACCAAAAGGGTTTTATCTCGAACCAAAAAGGGTTCCCCCATGGGGAATGCCAAAGTGTGTGATAGGTGAACTTAAATCTCATTTTTACATTTTAGTCAATTAGTAGACACTCTTATCCACAGCAACTTGCAGTAATGAGCTCATACATTTTTGTTCTGGTCCCCAGTGAAAATCAAACCCAGAACCCTGGCATTGCAAGTGCCATGCTCTATCAACTGAGCCACGCGGATTACTTTTATTATTATTCAAAAGAATCATTGAACATCTAGTAATCAAATCATAGTTTAAAGCATGTGAGCTGGTTCTATGCCTTTTGGCAATTTTCTGGTGTTTTGTGGTGAAAAACTGACCGGGTTGAGCATAACAAGTCAAGCCTGTTACTCATAAAAAGACAGGCAAAAAAAGAAGGAAAAAAAAGCATTTTATTTTGTGAGGCTTCCATTCCTGCTGTCACAATGGGATTTATGGCTAATTGAAAATGAAATTGTCAACCCTGTAACTTTATTTGGCACGTAACAGGCACTTACATGTATTTTATTTAACTTCTTGAGATGTGCTTTTTATGTGACAGAATGTATATATAAAAAATATTTTTTTAAATCACCCACTGCCAGCAGCACTGCTCAGTTGTAGACCTTGACACTAGTTTGGAGATCCTGAAGTATGATAAAACAGCCAGCTGGCTAAAAGTCTCAATATTGTAGTCTCATCCATCAGCTGAATCTCTCTGTCAAGCTATTGCTATCTGGTAGCAATTAGCCTGGGGACAAGGTGTGCTGTGTGAGCTAGTGTTTTTATAGATAGGCTTTGTTTGACTCTGATCCATGTATATGTGATGTACATTATGTTTGTAATGTAACACTTGTGTTCTATGGAGACTCAGTGTATGAACTCAGCTGGAAACAACATGATACAATAAACACTAACGCTTCTGTTGTGTCACATACACATGAACGCACTCACACACGCACACAAAAACTCTCTCTCACACACACACACACACACACACACACACACACACACACACACACACACACACACACACACACACACACACACACACACACACACACACACACACACACACACACACACACACACACACACACACACACACACACACACACACACACACACACACACACACACACGCACGTCTGGTTTTCTTAATATAAGGAATGTGAAAT